>NC_056729.1:1940006636-1940016636 GCF_019279795.1 Protopterus annectens | reverse complement strand
TTTATCACCCTTATTTTCCCCTCTCTTTTCCTGGGTGGCCACAGCGGTGCAGCAGTTAGCATTGTCACCTCACAGCAAGAGTTTCCCTGGTTCAATCCTTGGCTGGGGTGCCTTCTGTGCAGTGTCTTCATGTCCTCCCTGTGGTGGCGTGGGTTTCCACCAGGTGCTCCAGTTTCCTCCCACATTCCAAAGACATGCTGTAGCTGAACTGGACACTCTAAATTGGCCCTAGGTGTGAGCGCATGTGTGTGTGTGTTCCTTCTGTGGAAGGTTGGGCACCGGGCTGGCAACTCAACACTGTAAAACTCTACTGCCACTCATGAGAGGACAGGTGATCTGCTGTGGCAATGCCTAACTGTGAAAAGCCGAAAGAAGAAGATTTTCCCCTCTCTTTTCCTGGTATTTCTGCTCAGATTACAAACATTTCTGAGTAGCTGATCTAATCTCAGTTAATGGAATAAAAACTCCCCTGCATTATTTTATTGCCATACAGGATATAGAAATAGTGAATTGCATTGTTTTTCAAACAAAGGGTGTGATGATGGGTGCAAGGATGGCACACAATTACGCCAATTTGGTAAAGACGTACTGGGAGACCACCATCATGTCTAAGATTGTCAACAGGGAAAAGATTGTAGCTTATTATCACGTTATTGATTACCTCTTTTTTTATTTGTAGGGGAACAGAGTCTGAACTTTCAAAATTTCTAGAAGATATGAACAATAGTACCTCTTTTTTAAGATTTACTGGTGGTTGGAATACTTTGAAGGTTTGTTTTCTAGATATAGAAGCCTTGAAAGAAGAAGGGAAGGATGCTTTGGGCTTAGTTATCAGTTAGACAAATGTAGCTAGTAATGGTTTGCTGCATTACTCTAGTATGCATCCCACTTATGTCAAGCATAACATCATTAAAGGGCAGCTAGTTAGATTAAATAGGATCACAAATGATGAAACAAAGTTAGATTCTTTAGTGGAAGAGCTACACTGTAGGTTTAAAAACAGAGGGTATCCCCCTAAAATAGTCAATGAGGTGTTGAACATTAATTGCAACAAGGAGGCCACAAGTGGTAACACACAAGGTGATCAAGATTGGGTCACTTCTATGTTGCTTATGTTCACTATAGATAGTAAAGAAATTAAGGAAATGATACCCCATAATTGGAGAATTCTAGCATCTAATAGTGACTTAAGGGTAGTTGTAGGAGAAGCACCACTTTTTGTAAACAGAAGAGCTAAGAATTTCAAGGAAATGTTAGAAAGTGGACATAATAAGGGGGTTAGTAAAAGTGGAGGTAATTTAAGTGTAAAGGTTAAATTTTTGCAAATACATTTCAGAAGGGGCATATTTTTAAGTTTGCAACCAAAGAAGAGAATGGAAGGTTCCTGGCATCTTCAATTGTAAATCCATTTACTTGGTATACATGTCTAAATGTTCGGTCTGTTCTTCTTTCTATATTGGGAAGACCAACAGGCAATTAAAAAATAGAATATACGAACATTATTATGCCATCAGAAAGAATAACTTGGATAATGCCCTTTACAAGCACACCCTTACATGTGCAGGTGACAAGAATGGAGTTCAATTTTGCTTTGGGGTTATTGATCATGTTCCCCAGGATTTTAATGGAGACAGAGATGAGGAACTTGATTATAGGGAATTTAAATGGCAGATTTTGTTGGATGCATGCAGGACACCAGGTTTGAACAATGGAGTTAATTACAAAGCAGTCCTAAAAAGAAAGGCATATTACAACAAATGCAAACAGAATGTACATTTTAAATGTTTTATGCTAACATTTTATTTAAGTAATATGTTATGTGGTTGCCCCCCCCCCTTTTTTTTACTTGAATTGTTTATGTGAATTTTTAAGTGAATTGTTTTAGGTAAATGTTTTTTGTAATTGATTAATTGGAATTGAGATGTGATTGGTTAAGATTTCTAACCATTTTATATAAGAGGGTTGTATTCATTGAGTTGTTTGTTCTGAAGAAGGCCAAAGTTTTTGACTGAAAGTGCTTAACCTGTGGTATTAAAGGTTCATGCAAAGGATTCAGTGACTCCACTTTTTCTTGTGTTTCTGTTTCAGTTTGTGTTATATTACACAAGCTTGAGACATATGGGGCAGTTTTCTTTTCTGCATTTCTAATACATTACTCCAGGAAACAATTATATTAGGAGATCTTAACATTGACTGAATAAGTTGCAATGGACAAAACCCCACTAATTATATAAATCTTCATGGATTTATACAACTCATCCAAAATCTCACCAGGATAGACAAAACATCAAATAATCACTCAATTCTAGACTGGATACTTACAAATAGACCGGACCACTCTCCTCACTCAGGCTGTCTTCCAGACAGTCTTAGTGACCATCTCCCAATATACCTACTAAGACAATGGCTTAACCCCACCAAACTAACACTATATCTGCAGATAAGAAGCCAAACAACATGAACCTCGACCATTTCCTTTATATCCTTAGACACTGCAACTGGTCCCCTCTTATAGTACTACCCTTAGATGAAGCCACTGATTATTTCACTAGTACTTACCTATCTAAACTAGATGAACGTGTCCTTCCCAGGACTATTAGAGTTAAATCAAACTTTGCCCCATGGTTGAGCAAAGAAACCAGGTCTCTACTAAAAGTAAGAGATAAGGCATTGGAAAAAATTAAATCCCAAGTTAGAAGGCAATCTTACTGTGAGCTATGAAACAAAGCAAAAAAGCAAATAAAACAGGATAAATAAACTATTACTCTGAAATACAAACTAAACACCATAATAACCCCAAAAAACTCTAGACTGCAATTAACAACAAGCTGGTTACCCCTTGCACTACAAAAACAACTCTGTCTGTGTAGCCACACAGTTTAACACCTTCTTCACAGAAACGAATCGACATCTCTCTCATAGTCAACCCCCTACTGATACCTCAAAAACATTTACACTTCTACAAAACAAGTCCAGCTTCTCTCTTCAACCAGCATCAATAAATACTATTAGAAAACTTCTTAGAAAACTAAAACCCACTTCTCTAGCAGCAGACCACTTACCACATGATCCTAAAACTATCTGCTGAAGTAATTGTATATCCTGTCTCCATTCTAATAAACAGATCTATATCAGAACAATATGTGCCCACCATCTAGAAGATTATGTACATCAATCCAATCTACAAAGGTGGAAATTCTACTGAACTGTCTAACTACCGCCCTATTGCAATTCTATCCCCACTATCTAAAATACTGGAAAAAATTGTTCATAAGCAAATAATGGATCACCTAAATGCAAACAAGTTGTTAACCAATACACAACATGGCTTCCACCCAAACCACAGCACCACCACTGCACTTATGTCATTTACAAACACAGTTAACAAACACAGGAATAATGTTGGACTTATCAAAAGCTTTTGATATGGTGGATCACAACAAACTCCTACATGCCCTCTCTGGCTTGGCCTTATCACATTCTACTCTTACCTGGTTCCAGAGGTACTTAACTGGAAGCAGCAAGCAGTATGTTGGCCACAAAGACTATCTCCACTACTTCCTGTAACCCTAGGAGTTCCCCAAGGGTATATTATTGGCCCCTACTCTTCTCCATCTTTACAAACAATGTTTATACTGAAGCCCCTTCTGCCACAGTTATCTAATACGTTGTTGATTCCACAGTAATATGTGCTGCCAGTACCCTTCAAGAGCTGCAAGCACTCACTCAGTCATCCTTTATCAAAACAGAGTCCTGGCTAAAAACTCCTGCTTAATATTAAACCCCAATAAGATGAAACTCATGCTATTCCATCCCAGTAAAGCTACTATACCCACAGGATCTTTTTACATTGTCTCCGCAAATAATACTATTATCATTCCCTCTCCACACACTAAAACTATTGGGTGCGAAAATAGATACCAATATGAGATTTGACATCCATATCTCTCAATCAATTAAAAACATCCACAAAAACTAGGTGCACTATATTGGAACAGGCAGTATCTCACAAATAACACAAGAATAGCTATTGCCCAAAGTCATTTGACCTCAACTCTTCTATATGCAGCACCTATACTTATAAACCTCAGGAAAACTGATCTGGCAAAACTAGAATCCTGTTACAATAAAGTAGCTAGGTATGCAACAAACACTACATTCAGATCTCACCATTGCTCTGCCCTAAAGAAACTAAACTGGTAAGAACATCACCAGTTCTTACATTTGTCCAAGCTCAACATGGCTTCCAAAATATTTTGAAAGAACAGATATGCAGACACCTCGAAATACAAGCCCTTCTTAAAATCCAAGCTGTACATAAACAGCCCAATTTAATATACCAGCCAGCACCATAAAAACTTAACTTACAAAAAATAAAAAAAAAAAAAGTGACAAGACCTACTAAAACGCCAGTTTTATAATGAAAAAACAGTAATAGTTTTTCACTGGAGACAGACACTGCTACAGCTTCTTCATAGAGGTAAAAAAAAACGCCAAAAAACCACCTTTACAAATCATTGCATGCTCCAAACAACGCAAAAAAAACATTCCAATTAAAGGCAAATACATACATTATGTACAACGATTATGTAACAACAAACACTAAACTTTAAAAACGTTATCTAAAAATATCTCATATAAAAATATATAAACAACTTGTTTACTAACACTATTGGTTAAATTTATGTATATATGTATTCTTATCAAATACAATAATTTAATACAATTTCATATCAATTTCTATTGTGGATATACCAACAATTGTATATAACTAGACAAAATAAATTTATGTACTTTAAAAAAGTCCTACTTTAAAATTTCAATTATAAAATCCATATTATAAACATTAAACACATTGTGTTGACTCCAATATTATCCCCTATACTACAAACTTGGACTAGACTTTTCCCCAGACCTTAAAAGATGACACTATGCACTCCATCTTAAATATATGGATTTCACCAAAGCTAACAGCTTGTTTAAACGCCAAGAAAAAGCATAAAAATGTAAATCTTGGCGTATTAGGAGAGAAAGGTAACTTGTGTTAGCGTTTTATAACTTCTTAATCTCATAAGCAAAGCAATATTACAGTCTCCGTTCAAACCAGGGTAAGAGAAGGCATCAAGGCGTAATTGCCATTTATTTCTTTGTTTTCTAAATTAGTGATATAGGTCCACCTCTGTATTTAATACCTGGTCTATTGCAGTGAATTCAAAACTGTGCCCCTGGTTTTAGAAATATGTCTTCGCTAACGCATCAATTCTTTTTTATTTTGTTTCGTAGATGTATTCGCACACCCTATCCCCTCTTCTATCTGATTTTCCTATGTAGAAAGCTTGGCAACAATTACAAGATGCCAAGTAAATAATCGATCTAGACTCACAATTTAATTTGTGGTTGATTCTAATAGTTACAGTGCCCACACTGGAATGACCCTTTCACCCTAGTTGTCGAGGTCAGTATGTTGTGCCTCTGCAATAAAACTTTCAAGTTGTTACCTCTTCTATAAGTAATCTTGGGTTTCTTACCTAATCTATCCAATAATTGTTGATTATTGGAAATAAAATACCAATTTTTATACAAAATAAATTGAATTGTCTTAGAATCAATACTAAATGTCGTAATAAAGCTACTTTCAAAGTTATTACCTACTGGATTGTCAATATTAACAGTGTTGTTAGGGTTATTGTTCAATATTACATTCCTCTCTAAAGTTATATCCAACATTGGGATAATAGTTGATTCCGACGCTTGTTTATTTGGTAAGAGGGGAGAATAATAACCCAAAGCTCTTTCATTAACTTCATGAAATAACTCTTCAAAAAGGTGAATGGGGTACTCCCTGTTGGTAAACATAAGTTTTAATAAATTACATTCTCTTAGAAAAAGTTGTGTTGGTATATCCAACAATAGGAAATTGATATGAAATTGTAATAAATTATTGTATTTGATAAGAATACATATATACATAAATTTAACCAATAGTGTTAGTAAACAAGTTGTATATATATTTTTATATGAGATATTTTTAGATAACGTTTTTATTCCTAAAGTGTTTGTTTATGGATGCGTTTTACATAATGTATGTATTTGCCTTTAATTGGAATGTCTTTTTAAATGGCATTGTTTGGAGCAAGCAATGACGTGGTTTTAAAAGCTTGGTTTGGCGTTTTTTTTCAAATTACCTCTGAAGAAGCTGTAGCATTGTCTCCAGTGAAAACGCCTTTATTACTGTTTTTCATTAATAAACTTGGCGTTTAGGTCTTGTCACTTGCCGATTTTTTTATTTTTTATTTTTGTAAGTTCGCTTTTTATTGGTGCTGGCTGGTATTAGTCGTGGGCTGTTTATGTACAGCTTGGATTTTAAGAAGGGCTTGTATTTCGAGGTGTCTGCATATCTGTTCTTTCAATAGTTTCCGTGTTTGTGGTCTTATACTGTCATGTCGCAAGGCAGTACATCTAGTCCTGCAAGTCCGGTGTTATTCAAAACTGTTAACACTAATAACACCGAAGATCAAGGTGATCTAACAGCACTCATTCAGGCTTTAACATCAAGAATGGACAATATTACGCATAAGCTTGACGCTTTAGATAAGCGCATTGAAGCCACACCGAAAGCGAATGTATCCTCGATAGCTAATTTGGGTTTGCCTACAAATACTCCTATTTCCGGAAGGATATCCAATTTGACTGACTTCAATTTTGAAGGAAGTGCATCTGCTATTCAAGCAGGGCAGCGTAGCTACAACCAAGAAGGCGCTTCTAATGCACAGACCGTCTCTCATCTTGGCAATGTTTTGCAAACGAGAACAATTGAGCAAGCTAACTCGGCTAATTTACCGATGCCTCCAGGGCTTACAGGGATTCCTAATTTCGGCGTGTGGATTTACAACACAGACAATTTGGTGTTTGGTAACCAAGCTGATAACCCTGACAGCGGAACTGGCTCCATAGCAGTAAGTGAAACCTCTGTAAACATTTTGTTGAAAGATTTTGACACTAAATTGTTGAAACTGAAAAAGCTTCAACTGGAGGTTGCTTACTTCCATCAATGCATTAAGGATAAAATTATACCTAAGGGGCTACGTTCTAACTTTTGCCCGACTGGTTTGTTTTATAATGCTGACTTTCTAAAAGAACTGGGACAGCTTTTTGACAACCAAGGGTTCCAATTGTTGGAGCTTATTATTAAATTTTACAACATAGAGATAACAAAGTTAATTGAAGAGGTCAATACCCTTGATGGCAAACTTAAATCGAACCTTGAATTTGAAAGATATAAGTACGACTATACTAGAATTTTTTCTAGTATAGATGGGGTAATAGAAAAATTCAATGTTATAAAAAATAAGAAATTAGGAAGGGATAGGCTGAGTTACACTAATAGCTCAGCATATCCTAAACTGAAAGCCTTCTCTAATCGACAAGTCTCTAACTCTTTAAATGAGAGAGTGAATGAAGAGAGTCCTTTTCCGGTAACAGATGAAAGTGGGCCAGTTACAGATGGAATTAACTCCCACAACTTTGTAAATAAAGCACCTGAACGGAACAATGGAGGGAAAATGTACAATACTGGGAGTAATAACCCTAATAATGGTCTTAAACGAAGTGAGGAGGGTAACACTGACCATTTTTTAGGGAAAAAGACCTCTCGACAGCCTTTCAAAAAGAACTGGAGCAACAAAAACTGACTACAATGACTGAAATGGATAATAATCCTGAAAATGTTTTGACTATATTAACTAATTTGAAAGGCGATTTTAAAATATATAATTTCTCATCCTTCCAGGTTAACCCATGTTTAGTGGAGCTACTAGCTTATGGTAACACCTTTGTCCCTACCACTAGTTGTGATTTAGTCAGGACAATAATTGACCTTAAATGTTTCGTTAGAAAATTAAACCTGAAACTTTTATTTAACAACCAAGGGTCAGCTAGTGATGCAGGGATTAAACTTGCAAGTACCTATAACCCACCTTTGCATACTGGCCTACTGCTTTTTGAGAAAATTTGTGAATTGGACCTGAGGCATTTAATTTCAACTAACTATTTAAAGATGAATAATATCACAAATAATGCCTCTGAGGAACAAATGTTGCAGTTAGATCTTTTATGCAAGGCGCAAGTTAGGGTTATTAAGCCAGATAAAGGGGGTGGCCTTGTAATTCTAGATAATTGTAAATATGTTAATATTATGGAAACTATTCTTGAAGGGCCTGCTTATACACCTTCATCTTTAAATGAAATGAACATCTCACATTCTAGAAATAGAAGCTATTTTAGGGACCTTTTTATTAATGGAGACATCGATATAGATACTTATAATTATATAGACATTAAAATGCCCAAGACTCCAGTAATATTTGGGATCCCTAAGATCCACAAGGATGTACAGAATCCACCGTTTCGTGCACTCATAGACAGTCGCCTCTCCTTAACCTACCCATGTTCTCAATTAGTAGAGAACATTCTATCCAAATATTTAAAGAATGTACCTCATATTTGTAAGGACTCTTGGTCCTTTTTGGAAAAGATACACAAAGTGGAATATAATAGTTCTTACAATTTTTTAACTATAGATGTGGTAGATTTATACACATCTATTCCACATTTGGAGGCGTTGGAATGGGTTTCTCTTATGTTAATAGATCTTAAAGCTACAAAAAGTGAGATTAATGTTGTCATTCAATTGCTGGATATAATATTGTCATCTAATTTTTTTTCATTTAATGGAAAATACTATTTGCAGAAACAAGGGGTGGCAATGGGGTCCCCATGTGGGGCCAGTGTTGCGAATTTATTCATGGCACACTGGGAAAAGATAAACATATTTAATGATATGCTAAGGAAAGAAAAAGTTAAATTCTACACTAGGTACTTGGATGACATCTTTATTTTATTAGAGGGTGACTATGAGGATGCGACTAATTTAGTTTCTGCCACTAATGATACTACAACTTTTTTGAAGTTCACCTCAAAATTCTCTGAGAGGGAAATTGATTATCTTGACATTAAGTTGAGTAAGGATGTCATTAAAGGTGAATATTTTTCAAGTATCTATAGAAAATCCACTTACTGTAACTCTCTACTACATTTCAAAAGTTGTCACCCATATAAACAAAAGAAGGCAATAATTAAGGGACAATTGATTCGAGCGTCCAGGATTTGTAGTACTGAACAACTTTTTCTAAGAGAATGTGACTTATTAAAACTTATGTTTACCAACAGGGAGTACCCCATTCACCTTTTTGAAGAGTTATTTCATGAAGTTAATAATAAAAGAGCTTTGGGTTACTATTCTCCCCTCTTACCAAACAAACAAGCATCTGAATCAACTATTATCCCAATGTTGGATATAACTTTAGAGAGGAATGTAATATTGAACAATAACCCTAACAACACTGTTAATATTGACAATCCAGTAGGTAATAACTTTGAAAGTAGCTTTATTACGACATTTAGTATTGATTCTAAGACAATTCAATTTATTTTGTATAAAAATTGGTATTTTATTTCCAATAATCAACAATTATTGGATAGATTAGGTAAGAAACCCAAGATTACTTATAGAAGGGGTAACAACTTGAAAGTTTTATTGCAGAGGCACAATATAGTGACCTCGATAACAAGGGTGAAAGGGTCATTCCAGTGTGGGCACTGTAACTATTGTCACCTTGTGAAAACGACTAGTGTTTTTTCTATTCGTGGAAGCCACTTTAGAATCAACCACAAATTAAATTGTGAGTCTAGATCGATTATTTACTTGGCATCTTGTAATTGTTGCCAAGCTTTCTACATAGGAAAATCAGATAGAAGATTAAGGGATAGGGTGTACGAACATGTCTACGCTATGAGGAAACAAAATAACGAGAATGCGTTAGCGAAGCATATTTCTAAAAATCAGGGGCACAGTTTTGAATTCACTGCAATAGACCAGGTATTAAATACAGTAAGAGGTGGACCTATATCACTAATGTTAGAAAACAAGGAAATAGAATGG
>NC_056729.1:1939981636-1940001636 GCF_019279795.1 Protopterus annectens | reverse complement strand
CTAGCCAACACTTTTTGGGGACAGTCAATCACTCCAAAACTGTACATTCAGACAGGAAGAGCAAATTGATTTATAGCCTGGATCTTGTTCCTAGATGTCAGTGCTGTTCTCAGGTTAAATTAAGTCTTCTAAAGTATTCCTTACTGAGTATTATTCACATTTGTTCATGTTTTATTGCTGATCCTTCATCAGTTCCCAAGTATTTATACACTCCCTCTTGCTCAAGTTCTTTTATATCACATTCTCGTCCCAAACAGATGTTTTCCTGGTGTTGCAGTTTTCCTGCTTTAAAGGTTGCTTTTGCGTATTTATCAAGATCAAATGACATTCTAATATCATCTAAAAAATTTTGACACACTGCAGCTGTGCTTTCAGTTCCTCATTTGATGAGTTATCCAGTTTTAAATCATTGACAAAGACAAGATGAAAAGTCATTAGACGTTGTTGTTTTCTAGGGGCCAGATTATAGCCATGGCCTAAGCTGTTACGTAAACAACTTAATGGGTTAATGGCAAGGCAGAATAGCAGTGGTGACAGAGAGTCACCCTGGAATATCTCACTTTGAATTTTTATCCCTGGGATAATATTCTGTCCTTTATTATGGCTTAATTGCAAACTGGTCTGCCATTGTTTCATGGTTACTATAATGTAGTCAATCAGTGTAGGGTGTATCTTATACATTTTTAAGCACTCTTTTATTCCTGAATGTGGGATACTATCAAATGCTTTTTTCAGTCAGTCCATGCCATACTTAAATTCTTCCCCTTTTTACAGTTCTCTACTATAACTTTATTTAACAACAAATGATCCTTTGTTCCATATGACTTTCTTTTATTGCCCTTTTGTTCTACTGCCATAATTGAGTTTTCTTCTAAATGACTGTAAACTCTGCTGCTGTTAATTCCCATGTATAGTTTATATGTCATCTGAAGGCAAGTTATTGGTCTATAATTTTTAGGGTAGCTTGCAGGTTCACTCTTAAGTAAGAGCATTGTTTTGCCTGTTGTTAGCCAGGTTGGTGTCTGTTCGGGGTGCACATATAAATAGTTCTTATTCATGGCTAAATTTTCATGCAAAGATGTTAATACTTTTAACCAAAAGTTAGGTACTGCATCTGGGCCTGGCGTTTTCCAATTAGAAGCTTTTCTTAACTTTGTTTCAATCTCTCATTTTATGTCTGCTATGATGCACTGTCAGGCTGTGCTTACTTATAAAGCCCTTATCCCATGTGACATATTTATAGGATTTCTGGTCTGTGTGAACATTCTGATGCACTGATGGAATCTGATTTATAATATTCTATATGGATGTTGTCATTTTCCTTAAGG
Organism: Protopterus annectens; assembly: GCF_019279795.1. Taxonomy (NCBI): domain Eukaryota; kingdom Metazoa; phylum Chordata; order Ceratodontiformes; family Protopteridae; genus Protopterus; species Protopterus annectens. The sequence goes on along the minus strand of NC_056729.1, from coordinate 1,940,000,308 downwards.
ATCTGCATCCGAAATCCGATTCTCTCCTTATTTCTTGAATTCCCCCCTTCCTTATTATGTCTTTCCACTTTGAATTTTAGTTTTCTGCTTGTGTATATATATATATATATATATATATATATATATATATATATATATATATATAAGCCTTAACCGTGTAGCTCTGAAATATCCCTTCAAATCAGGTAATCCTATACCACCTTACTCTATTGGAAGGATCAACTTATCTTACTTTACCCGTACCCTCCTCCCATCCCAAATAAAATCATTTGACTCTATTAGTTACTGTCCTCAACTCGTCTTGTTGGTAAACTGTGCCTGACTTGTATAAAAGGGATAACAATGTTTTCATTGCCTGCATCTATTGGTAAAATGTGCCTGACTTGTATAAAAGGGATAACAACATTTTCATTGCTTGCATCTATATCCATAAATAGTTTCTCAGTTTTTGTATTATTTTTGTGTCGTCTCTTCCTGTACAACCTTTGCTGCCATAACAGAATTATTTTTAATCCATACTTCTATGTACTTAATTTATCATGTCCCCATAAATATGGATATGAATCAGTTCTATAGTTTACAGCTATAGCCTTTGCTTTATCTTCATTCATTTTCTATCCTGAAAAGGCATGAAACTGTTTCAAAATGTTCCACATTATTGAGATATCCTTTTCTGGTTATATCAGGTACAAAATAATACTGTCTACAAAATAAAGCCAACTTTTCTTGATTACCATATAAATTATATCCTTGAGTTTCTGAGTACCTTATTTTCTTTGCCAATGTTTCTAAATAAAATGCAAATATCAAATGGGAAAGAGAACATCTCTGCCTGGTTCCTCTGTTCAGATAGAACTTATCAGAGAGCATCCTCACACTTTAATTGTTGTCTCTGATTTATCATATATCCTCCCAATTAATCTTATTATTGCATTAGAGAATGCAAAACCTTCCATAGCCCTACTCATAAAATCCCAGCTGACTCCATCAAATGCTTTATCTGCTTTAAGAACCACCACCAAAAGCAGCATATTCTTACTTTCTGTTTCCTTCTGAATCATAATTTTCTATTAATATTGTCAAATGTTTGCCTCCCCTCCACCAATCCTCATCGATCCATATCTATACATTTTGGCAACATCTTTGCCATTCTTTTAGCTATTATAGACATAAACACTTTAAAATCATGGTTTAAAATTAGAATAGGCCTGTATGGAGCTGAGTCTGATGGGTCTTTAATGTCTTTAGTTTTACAGCCACAACAACTTTCTTCTAGGATGTTGGTAACTCCCTTCCATTTAAAATACTGTTCAACAAAACCTTCCAGATCCTTATTATTTTCTTATAAACTTCCATGAGAATACCATCTATTTCTGGAGACTTCCCTGCAGATTGATTAAACATCACAATTTTATCTCATCTCCTCCTAACTTAACTGTTAATAGCTGAGCCTTATATACCTCTAACCTTGGCATACGTAAGTCTTCCAGAAATATTTCCATTTGGGATCTTTCTTGATTTCCACAGTCCCATGCTTTATACAAATGTTCACAAAATTTCTGAAATATCTCTAATAACTGTACAGGATCTTTGGGTATTTTTTTTTCTTATTATAGGCTGCCCTTGTTTGGCGAAAATCATTTTTAATTTCTGTTGCCTAGGTCATTGTGCTAAAAGTGTTTGTGCACTGGAACTCTTATCAAAGCAGTTGCTTAAATCAGTTTTTCTAATCTTATGCATATTATCCAGATACTCTCTTATTTTCTCTTTAACACTGTGCAGTTGCACCCCTTCTTGACCTGTGACATTCCCCTGTTTCTGAAAACCTTTATCCTTTGTCAGCCCCTCTAACTCATTCTTGTTACTTCTTAACCATGCATCTTTTTTTATTTCTAATCTATTATTAATCTATTAATTATTCAGTTATTAATCTCCACTTTCATTTTATCCCACTCACTAGTTATAATTTCTGAAGAAATGTTTATCTTCCCTAATAATGCCCAAATAATTTCCACTGTCCTTTCCTTAACTTCATCTCTTTTTAACAGGTAGGGGAGGAAGCACCAGTGCCTCATTTTTACTTCATTACTCTGCATTTTATATTAGTTGTTATTGGTGTATGATCTGAAATAGTTATTAGATGTGTGTCAAAGCTTTCAATTAAATTCCCATGTTCCTGTGAAATTTAATTTCTGCCTAGTGTTGCCCAGTTATTGTACCTTGGGGAATAATGTGTTCATTGGTGTTTACTATGCTATCAACCACAAGGGCCTTTTATGCCTAACCATGCATCCCAAATCTCTGAAAATTTCAGGTACCCTTGTTAAGTGTTAGCAGGAGCTTGGGAGGTGAAACATTTGCAAGCAGGAGCTTGGGAGATGAACAATGTACAGATTGCCTGTGTCCATTAGAGACATAGGTGCCAAACCAGGGATGAATTTTCTGTTCCTTATTCAATTGTCCAAGTTACACTTGAATTGGGTTAGGGAGGAACTCTGCTTCACATGGATGATGAGCCTGTTTCAGAGAAGGTGTAGTCTCTGGATACATACTGCACCTGACTCTCTAACAGATCATATTTATACTACAGGCAAGGTTTAAGTCTTACAATGAGCAATTTTAGCACTGTTTGTTTTAAGGATATGCAGGAGCTCCATCAGAATGGAGGTCTGACAATGCCTTGTATGCCAGGTATAGATCTCTCCACAACAGCCTGTAGGGGACAGAATACTGGGATAGAGCATTGAGGTGGTCTGCATAGGACATGTTACTTACACCCTGTATCATTTTAGTAAGGAACCTCTGTGGACATTCAAATTATTGGATATGCCTGGTTAGGTAAATTCTCTCAGAGTTCATAAATTCTCTCAGATTTCATACTATTGAATTCAAATATTCCATACCAAATATTTTCATAAACTGCTACTGATATCTGCCCTCTTTGTTTGATTTTCCATTCTAGGTTCCCCAGATTTTTTTATTTATTTATTTAACATATGTTTACCAGGAAAGTCTGACTGGGACAGACCCCATCAACAAAGGAGGCCAGGGAAGAAATGCTCCAGATGCATGTCTTTAGAATGTGTGAGGAAACCAGAGAAAACTTAGGCAAATTCAGGGAGGATATGCAGACTCTGCACAGAAGGCACCTCAGCCGAGAATCAAACAGGACAATCTCTTCTTGTGAAGCAAGAATGCTAACTGATGCACCACTGTGCTACCCAAAAACATCCTTATTGTTGCAAATCAAGTTACAGTTCCCACCTGTTAGCAGTATACCCTGCTGAAAACTAATTATTTCTGTCAATTTTTAAGCTCATTAATAGCAGTTTTAGGTGAAATATAAATACCTGCCAGTGTAATCCTCCTCTTTTGCCAGTGGTACCTTCCTACCACAAATCTACCATGATTAGCTTTTTCGCTCTTCTGTCTCAATTGTAGCTCCTCTAGCTGTAACTATAAGTAGTCCCCTTTTCCTTTGTCCCTAGTATTTTGCTGAATATCCATACTAAAATCCTATCTTTATCAAATTCACATGCTCACTTACTTCCAAATGTATCTCCTGCAATATTACTATTTACACTCTGCATGTCTTGACATATTTCAATACTCTTACATTTTGTCTATACCTGTGAGGCCATTCACATTCCAAAATAATGTGTATAGTATAACCATTCTGATAAGAAGTTATTATTCCCACCTATTATATATGACAGCTTTTTTAGTCTATTTCCAGGTTTTCTGTTACATGCACCCACTAAAGCTTGGCAGGTTGATCTTTTCTACATAGTTGTTTCTTGTTATCTCCATTTGAACCTATGTCACATTTTACAAGATATTTTGTTTTATTGAAAACCCTCAAAAAGAAAAAAAACAGGGCTAACATAGAGACACAAAACTATGTACATCATCAAATAATGAAATTTAGCCCTCCTGATAGGAACTATTATCCCAAATTGGCAGCTGCATGCACAGGCATTACTGATCCTCAAATTAAGGTAATCCATGCTAAGGTGCATGTTAGTGCATGTTACAGCCTGTGTTCCTACATACACTAATTATCATTTGTTCTTGTCTTATCTTTATGTCCCTCCCAGATTTGAAAAACAGCTTCTAAGCATACAGAAAACATTAACCTTTAGGCTTAAAAAAGTGCACTGGCCATCTTTAAATAAAACTAAATTATACATTGTTCCAATAAATGCATTGAAGTATTTAGGCAACAAAAAAGCTGTTATCTCTTATTTCAAGTTATTTCTGATTTTATTTATTACTAAGCTGTTTGCCCCGGTATCTGTTAATTTTGTCTCAGCAAACAATATCGAGAACTCTCAAGATGTATTGTGTTCACCTGTAGTCTCCATAGAAAAAGAAGAACTGAATGTACAGCTGCCTTCAGCTGCAGACTTCTCAACTTACACTGATTATGCTAAAGTAAAGCATTTCTTTGCATTCAAAGTGTTGTCTTATTTTTAAAACCAAGTTGCTTGCACACACACACACACACACACACACACACACACACACACACACACACACACACACACACACACACCACTTGTTATTAGATTATGCCAAAGATATATTCACCTATGCAAAACTAAGAGGAAACATCTCATCTCTACCTATATTACGATCAATGCACTTTTACACCCAACCACAACAGCCTAAGATTATAGCATTCTAACTCAAATATGCTTTTGTCGAGCCTCTTTTACATTGCAGTGTCTACATTTCAAGTACTTGGTTACTTTAGTATATTTATCACAGACATCAATCATTAAAATGCATCTGTATATAACATGCAATGTATATCATGAAATGTTTTATACAAATACTGTAAAGAACAAAACTCACTTTACTTACTGTTACTTTTTCCTTTCAGTGCACATCCAAACATTAATGATATGAAGTGGGGTCTATGTTTTTCAGTCCTCCTTAAGTTAAGTCCAATCTTTCTTAAACACTTTTTCTTCTAAAGCCATAATTCACAAACATGATTCATGTTTTATAATCTCACATTTATTCACCAATTGCAGTGTTGCTGGTCTTCTTCCTGTTCATCTTCATTTCTAAACTCCAGATTCTACTTAAAATCCAAGGTACTTCCAATTCTTACAGTCAACTCCTGTGCATCTTTCTGTCAAGCATTTTCCTTGGGAACATTGGAAAAGGTTTCACTGGCAGGGTCTTTCTATGATATTTATTATCAGAAGAATGTGATGCAGTGTATGCTTCTGTTTGATGGGTCACTTTTTGTTGGACACAGTTTTGCATTTCCTCTTTAGCCTGTTCTGCATCAAAATTTACTTTGATCCTAAGGGAAAAACATGAAAAAATATTCTGAAGATAGTTGAATACAGCAGCTTGAATCTCACACCTACCTTTTGATATTCCCTGTTGCTGGAATAAATTAACTTCTCTTCTGCCTGGTGTACAGTGAATAATCATTTTCCATGAATAGTCTTCTCTCTCCAGTTTTTAATATTTTGCCCTTCTGACAAGGTTTTCTTAGGATCGACTATTTCTGCTGGTATGATTTTATCATTACTAATACAGGTCTTGGCTGCTTTCTCATGGTCAGGTTTGTAGAATATACACAATGTGCCCTTTCAATTAACACATTTTGTTGCTTATTTGTGCTTTCATAAAGTTAATACAGTGTGTCCTTCTATGTTTTTGGTTCAGCAGAAAATATCATTTTTTCTGCATGTTCTGTCCTCTAACTCTCCCATTTTTGAAAAAGCTCTTCGTGAGTGGTCTCATACTCAGCTTCACTTCAACCTTTGATTTTTGCAGTTTTGTCAATTTATCTAAATAGCAATTTAAAGCTTCTTACATCTTTTCAGCCTTTTATTATTTATGTTGATGCACACTTTCAGTGTTTTATTTATTTTAATCAGCTCTGAGCACATTTGATTTTATTTTTCTTTAAATTACCAGAAGCCATCTTTTGTACCAAAGTTGGAGCTTGAACTGTGTTTTGCTGAACAGCTGCAGGATTCTTCTGAATTAGTGTTTTCTCTTCACCTTTTCTAGCTGATTTTCTTTCAGGTTCTCTAATTTTTTTTTTCTTGCTGGCTTCCAGACAGTGCACGTACTAATCCGTAACTGAATGTTACCTAAACTGGCATGATTACTAGCCTTTATCTATCAGTATATTTTTTCACACTGGGAAAGCTGAAATTAAACTATTGTTCAATATGCAGTCATCGTGGGAGTAAATTGTATTTAAAGTTTTTTAGATATTGGAGGTTGGGTTTGTAAAATAAATATTCAGGTCATCTGTATAATCAGTTAGTGGAAGGCTAATTTTTGTGAGTTTATGAGAGTTGTACTATGCATTATCGTTAAAGAATATTATGAATTGTTCAATATATAAATTAAATAAGAAGGGAAAAGTGGACAGCCTTGTCAAATACCACTTTTGAAATACACAGGTGGGGAGTAAAGGTTATTTATGTAAAGTATAGTGGGACATACCTCTCAACCTCTTGGAGCAAGAAATCTGGAAAAAGTCATAAATAAAAGTGTGACAGATGCTCAGAAATAGGGACACTTTTTTTAAAATACCGCTCTTACAAACTTAGAAAGTTGATAGAATAACAGGTTTTGCATTACCAATAATTTTCTGAAGGGTATGAAATATGAAGTTCAAATGTCTGTCATTATTTTCTTACTTTAGTCATTAATGAATTGCCACTAATTTGACAGAAAACACAAATTTATGAAAAAAAGACCAAAGATATGAGGCAAACATCTGGACATTCTGCAAACATCTGTACAGTTGAGAAGTGTGTGGTGGAATTATTAGTCTATAAAATGTAAATATAATCAATACATATCTTAGATATTTCAAATTTCGACAATTGCAAATAGAAACTTAAAGGGAATAAACATTCCACTGAATACCCAGCTGTACCCCATAGGAACAAGTTCAGGGCAAACTACAGAAATAATCCCACATGATGGAACCATAATATTAGCAATGTGTATAATGAAAGGAAAATAATTTTGACCAAAAGTAAGAAGACTAATTTCCAGAATGTTAAAGTCTTTCTCACTGAAATAAACAAACAACTCAGGAGCTTAATAAAATCCATCAAAGCCAAGTTTGAGGCTAAAATAGCTACCCAAGCCAAAGACAATCACAAGGTATTTTTTTAGTTATGTTGTAATCTGAAAAGCACAACACAGCAGTGTACTAAGATTATTGTAAACAGTGTTACCTACACTGAGATTGAAGATATAGTGGACCTACTGGCTGATAAATCTAGCTCTAACTTTACCCATTTCCCTCCCTTCCATCTGTTTTCATGATACATCTGAAGCTGGCTCGCCTCCTGCAATCACAAGAGCAAGTCCTAAAAGTGCTATCAAAAGCTAAAACTATTGCATCAATGGGTCCTGACAATACCCTTGATTGATCTTAAATAGCATGAGGCATGATTTAGACACACCCCTAGCAACACTATTCAGTCTCAACCTTTATACAGGTTCTGCACCAAGCAAATGGGGAACAGCTACAGTCATTCGCCTGCATAACAGAAGACCTTCTGCAGACCCAGGCAATTACAGACCCATAAGTTTGACCAGCCTCATATGCAATGCCATAGAAAGACATATCATGGAACTAATGAATGAGGATGTAGGGAACCTCCTAACACTGGATCCATCCCAGTTTGGATTAGTCAAGGCTAGGCCATGCTTACTTAACCTGGTGGATTTTTTTAAAAGGTCAAGCACTTTCATCTCTTTACTGAATAACCATGAGATTTCATCAGTCTGATAAAGTGTCACTGCTCACTTCCACATTTTGTGGAAAGTCATGTTGTCACTTAAAGGTATGTTACTTCTACTTCCTCCAAAATGTGGCCAATATCATTACAGGGGTCCAGTAGGTGGCAGTATGGGATAAACTGCTTGACAGTTCGGCTGGTTTGCTAAAAATGACTTGTACCTCTCATTCCAAGTCTAGTATATACTGGCTAAAGCCTTTACTTATCTCCCAGTGCCTTTGTTAGGCAGACCAGTCACTAAATTGCATTGCATTATTATGTATTATTCCTTTTATTTACTGTTTTGTACCAGGTAGGTGGACTGGTCCATCAAATCTTTCCAGACACTACCTGGGATCAGAGGGAATAAACCATTCAATTAACCTTAAGTTATGCACTCCAAATATATATTGTTAAGCTTATATAGCTGAACAACTTTAAATGGTTCATATACAGCTATTATACAACTGTTATAGAATAGAAAGTTATACAGTTTTTTTTACAGATTAATAATAAAGTAGCAGGTTTACTTAGGTTTTATCAAATTATATGGATTGCAAAATGGTTTGGCTGCAAGAATTGTTTCTTAAAGGTTTACAATTGAATTTCGTTGAAAAGAAAAACTCAAATGAAAGTGATTTGAAAAACAGATCTTACACAAAAAGTCCCACAGGCTAAGAAGATAACACTGCAGTAAGAAGAGTTAAATGGAAAAAGAATGTCGAGCGAGAGACTGTAAGCATTTTTAGAAGTTTAAGCCTGTGAAGAAATTAAACATTATCTCTGCTGCATGTAGAAGCAACATCCTTGAAGAGATGCTCAAAAAGCTATTTCTTAAACTTAGTATGAGTATCTTGATCGCCAGTTTCAACTGATAGTTTGTTCAAGGCCTGTTCATGAGAAGGCTTGTTCACCAATGACATTTTGAAGTGGGGGGACAACTGAGTGATAATCGGTTAGCTTATGAATTCCTTAGAGAATAGGACTGCTCCCTCTTTGGCAGTTTTCTTTTCAGAGGGATCAGAAGCCATTGTTTAGCATTTTATATATTAAGGTGCAAAGATGATAAATGGAACTTTCTGTAACAGGTAGCCAATTTAGGTCATTTAGAATGTTTCAGTTTTATTCTCAGTGACTTGGAGGTTTTGATTGTTATAAGCAGAGTGTAAAGAGAGTACAGGAAAACAGTATTCAAGTTTAGGAAGAAGGACATTCTTGGCCAGTGGTCTGAGGGCAGTAGGGGTTAGCAGATGCAATATCCTATAGCAGAGTTTTAGTCGTGGGAGGACTACTAATGATATTATCAGTGTGGGTTGTAAATCTTAATGCAGAGTCAAGGGTTAGGCCTAAGTTTCTGCATTTGGTTAAAAAAGGAATGAGATGGTAAGGAAAGAGGAGTTGAGAGGCTCTGTGAAGTAAGAGTGTGTGTGTGTGTGTGTGTGTGTGTGTGTGTGTGTGTGTGTGTGTGTGTGTGTGTGTGTGTGTGTGTGTGTGTGTGTTAATTTGGAGTTTATTTCACTAACAAAGATTTAAGAAGGACAGCTGTAGTTGAGACTGCCAGATTGAAGAACATCTGTTTGCCTGAAATAATAAAATATCATCTGCATAGAAGGTAAGGTTAGGTTCAGGTAAGTCATCAGCAATGTCATTAATGAACAAAAAAACAGTAATGGGCCTAGAACACAGCCTGGAGAATGCCTAATTTTAGTACCCCATTAGTGGACATCTGGTTGTTACAGTAAACTTGAAAGGTCGTTCTCCTCAACAAGAGGTTTACAAACAAAATAATACCAGATTAAGTGGCATCCCTGCATTTGGAAAGCATCTATATCTACATAGTTACTGAAAATTGGCTTAAATGTAAAGAGAGCACTCTGTGTATACCTGGGGTTTGCACCATTCATGTCTTCAGACCAAATAACTGTGGTGAAGTCCCCATCTTTGTCAAGAAATGTATTTACCACCAGAGAAATCCATGGAGACACATAAACTGAACTAAGTGAGCTACAAATCACACTAGATAGGTTTAATCATCAACTAATAACTTGCTACAGGACACATTCTTTGTTGACTGATAATCACATAAGATTTTATTGTGTTCTAAATTATGTCAATATTATGAAAAACTCCATTATTTTAGGTGACTTTAACAACCCTTCTATAAACTGGGACACCTATACTTCCAATACAGGACAGGACTGCATATTCCTAGACAAACTAAAACTCCTTTAGCAGATGGTTGCCAATCTTAACCTTTTTCTTATAAATATGGCTGCCTGTTACACTCCTCCTCTTCTGGTATTTTTTTCCCCAGTAAAGTCTGACCACAAATTTGTGATCTTTATACTCTCAACCCCCCCCTACAACCAACTCTATTGAATTTAAATACTATAAACATGTTAGCCTCAACCTAGTCTGTTGCAAACGCCCTATCCTGCATTTACTTTATCTGCTTAGATACTTGGGCACTGAACAGTTCACTTTTGACTGCACCATGCCTGACTTTGCCGTAGCAGCAAGTTTGATTAAGGAATTCTTTACAACAAGTGCATTAGGTACCAATCCTTATCAGAACAATGTGTCATGTGAAATTCAAAAATAAATTACCCAGTACTCTGCAACAGATAAAATATTGTTTTTAAACTGTGTATCAGGTCCAAAACTCTTCCTCTCAAAAAATATCAAAAGTCTTACAACAAAAACTAAAACCAATAACAGGTCCATCAAAAGAGCCTATGAAGTTAGGCTGGTCTTTGAAGTCACAGAGAATTAAAACTCTTTCTTAAGCTATGTTAGAAGACTAAGAAACAATACCCTACGTTGCTCTGAAAATATTCAAAATTACATCTCCTATCCTAACCCAACAGACATTCTTTACATCTTTCAAAACAATTTCAGTGCCAACTTTATTTTTATTTATTTATTTTACATTTGTTGACCGGGCTAGTCCAGCTGGATACATTTCCATTTTCAGCAGAGGCCCAAGGAGAAAAGCTCTTCGAGAGTACAGAACAATATTTTACTTAAATCAAAAAATAAAACAATTCAAAGTTTAACAGGTGGAAGTACCATATAAAGTTAAGCTATTTTATGCATGAAAGAACATATTGGAGAAGTAGTTTAGTAAATAAGGAAATGTCTTCAGTTCAAAACACATTTGATTGTAGTATCTTATGTTAAGTATATATGTTAACATAGTAGGGAGACTGAGAGTCATATTTTGATATAGAAAGAGATTCCAATCAATTGAAAGGCCAGACATAATTCTGGTTTACATTAGGCAGTTAGATTATACAGTAATTAAGACTTGTAACTTAGTAAGAAGAAGACATGAGAGGTTAGTCTGGGTTCAGACAGGTGCACAGCCAATGTGATTTGAGGTAGGTTTTAAGCCTGATTTTAAATTGTGTTAGTGAAGGTAGGGAGGTCAGGTCACTGGGGAGAGAGTTCCAGGTTTTACCCACGGTATTAGAGAACAGAAAGTGCCCATTCTTATTGTTGGTTTTGCGTATTTGTACTAGTATTTTGCTAGATGAGCATAGGGTCTTAAGGTTGCTGTAGGGGGTGATAAGGTTGGTAAGAATTGGTGTGTTGTTAGGCTGATACAGGATTTTATAGGCAAATGTTAATTGTTTAAATAGAAGTAGATTAGGTAACTCTAGCCAACCTAGTTTTTGATAATTAATACAGTGATGGGTCCTAAATGTAGAGCCTGTCGCAAATCTCGCAATATTGTTGTAGGAGACAGCCAGTTTGTTCATGTTGTTTTTTGAGAGGTTAGTATATATAGGGGAGGCATAGAGGAGGGTAGAGATTAAGTGGGTCTGGGCAATAGTAGATCTTGCTAGTGGGGTAAGAAAGGATTTGATTCTATAGAGGGAGCCTAGTTTTTTGTTGACTGTTTTTATGGTATTGTTAATGTGGCCTTCAAAGTTAAGGTTATTGTCAATTAGAACCCCTAGGAGTTTTGTGATAGAGTTGGGGGATATGATGGTTCCATTGTTAGATGTGACAGTAAAGTGTAGAGGTGTGGCCCTGTGGGTGGGAGTAAAAAGTAGAAGTTTGTTTTTTTTGGGATTTAGGATGAGGCACTGATGTTGTAGCCATTCCTCATCTATGTTAAACACTTTCTGGGTGAGAGACTGAAGGTCTGCTGGAGTTGAGGCTGAGCATATTAATGTGGAGTCATCGGCATATTGTATTAAGGAACCTTGAGGAATAACAGTATGCAGGTCATTGATGAAAATAGAGAATAGAAGTGGTCCATGTATAGAATCTTGGGGGACACCTAGTGCAATGGGGAGATGGGGAGATAGGTTGTTCTGCCACATAACTGCTTGTTGCCTATTGCTTAAGTAGGATTGAAACCATTGTATAGTAAGTATATCAAGAGATAGGTTTTTCAGTGTGTTTATGAGAAGTTGGTGGTTAACCATGTCAAAGGCTTTAGAGAGATCAATAAAGAGGGCTGAGAATAGAGTGTTGTTATTGCGATTTTTATTTATACAGTCGAAGAAGGATAAAAGAGCAGTAGTAGTACTGTGAAATGGCCTGAAGCCGTGTTGGCAGTTAGCTAATAAGTTATCTATTAGGTGTTTTAACAGTTGCATATGAATGCATTTCTCCATGATTTTTGTCAGAGGAGATAGTATGGCAATTGGTCTGTAATTGGAGAGTTCCCTAGAATTTCTACCCTTATGAAGGGGGATAATGTGTGCAATCTTCCAAATGGAAGGAATTGCACCCTCAGAGATTGTTCTGTTAATCAGAATGGAAACTGGGTAGGCTATGGCATTTGCTGCTTTTTGTAGATATTCTGCAGGAAGGAGATCTGCTGCAGTGGTGGTAGGTTTGAGTTTTTGCAAAAGGGTATGGATAAGGGATGTAGGGATGGGTTTGAGATGAAATGGGGGAGGTAAGGTAGCATTAGAGGGTGATAGAGGTGAGCTGTCAGGAGATAGTTGATTGGCAAGATACTGAATGGTCTCAGTGAAGAAGGTATTAAAGGTACTTGCAATTTGCTTTGGATTGTCCTGGTCAGTACCTACAGGGGGGGGGAGTGACAGTATGGCCTGGGTGTAAGAGTGTATTTATACCTGCCCAAAATTTGGGGGGTTTACTTTGCTGGGTATTTTGGAGTTGAATGTAGTACTTTCTTTTATCTGACAGTATTGCTTTTTTGTGTCATTTCTTAGCTGTCTGAACTTTATGTGATCTTCTTGGTTTTTAGTAGTACGCCATTTGGTCCAGATTTTATTTCTGAGTAGCATTTTTTGTTTTGTCTCTTTTGAGAGCCAGGGGGCAGGTTTGTTCCTATTTTTAATGGTCCTTTTTGGAGCATGGAGGTCAAGAATATTTAGGAATTTACTATTAAAGTAGATTACTGCTTCCTCTAGGATTAGACTTTTGAGGGGTGACCAGTTGCATGCTTAAAGTTCATTTTGGAAAATATCAGGGTTAACATTTTTATTACTCCTAATTGTTCTATAGGTAATTGGATTTGGGATATCAGTCTTAAATCTGATTATGAAGGTGAGTGCATGGCCGCTTATATCCTCAGGGAGAGTCCCTACTTTATAACTTTGGTGATGTCTGTTTATTAGTATCCAATCTAGGGTGCTTTCATTGTTATTGTGTTTATTGGTCCTTGTGGAGCAACTTATAGTTTGAGTAAACCCATGTAGGTTAAGATGGGTAGAGGGCTGTTCAGAAGTACAGCTTTTCCAATTAATATTAAAGTCTCTGAGTACTATTGTTTCTTGGGGATAATTGGCTGATAGCCAATTTAAGATATTTTCTAGGATATTAGAGTTATTCCCTGGGGGAAGGTAGACAGCAATAATATATATGGATTTATGGTTATTGAGTTGGAGTTTGGAGATAAGTATTTCTTCATTACTAGTTAGAGGGGGCTTAGAGTCAATAGAAGTTACTTGTAGTCCGGATTTGTATAGTATAGCTATTCCACCTCCCTTTTTAGCTAATCGGTCTAGTCTTAAGATGCTATATCCTGGTGGAGTAAATTCGTTGTCTTGTATAGATGGTTTGAGCCAAGTTTCAGTAAGACACAGGATATCAAATGAATGCACGTCCATGACAGCATGTATTTGGGCAACCTTATTATTTATGCTTCTTATGTTAATATGGGCTATTAATAGTGAGTTGGGAGGTCTGATAAGGCATTGGGTAGTAGTGGGGGTTGCTATATGGGTCACTCTAGAATGTGTAGAGTTTGGGGCTGGATTGGGTTGGATATCTCCATCTATTATTGATTGGAGTTGATTGCTAAGTGTAAGTTGCAGGTGTTTGCATATTAGGAACGGAGATTTTTTAGCTTTAGGCCTATAGTATTTGATGTGATTTAGTCTGTGATATTTTACTTTACCTCTGAGACTTACCCAAAGTACTGCAATACCAAAATCCAGTACTCCTCCAGTTATCTCTAAGGATTATTTACTGAAAGTGCTAACTAAGACGAACATTTTCTCCTGCATGGTTCTTGACAATATACCTGGCTGCTGAATGAAACACACTCTTGATGAAACACTCCTTAAACTGTGTAACCTAAGTTTAGCTACTGGTTTTGTCTTTGATGAGTGGCACCCTAAAATCTTGTTATCCCTCCATAATGATAGCCTTTTAAATATAAAATTGTTGAGATTTTTGAGTGCACAGCACTTGCTGGTCTGGAAAGAAAAAAGAAAGCTTATTGCCCTGAGAGTCCAGACATTTGGAGTGCTATGACTTTAGAGTCCGGACTTTTGGAATGCTATGACTTTAGTGTCCAGACTTTTGGAGTGCTATATCTTTGGAGTCCATACATTTGGAGTGATTTCAGTTAGACATGGAATGATGATGGATGAGAATGCTGTGTTCCTTCCTGCCTTTGCGCAAACTGAAAAAAAAAGAAGAATGCTCTGGTGCCTCAAAGTTAACCATATAATTCTGGGACTTTTTCTATGCCATTACCTATAATATATTGAGGCTCCTGGGTTCATTTCACATAAATGCTCAGTATCACTATCCCCTATCTCACTGCTATGACCCACTAGTACACTTTTAGATCTAGCGTCCACAACAATCCATTGTAACATTTAATATTCCTGGGCTTTCTTCTCACTGCTATGAGACACTGGTACAATTTCAAATCTAGAGTCCACAACAATCCATTATAACAATTAATATGCTCAGTCTTTCTTTTCACTGCCATAACCCACAGGTACATTTTCAGATCTAGAGTCCACACTAATCCATTATAACATTTAATATTCAGAAGCTTTCTTCTTACTGTCATGATCCACAGCCTCATTTTCAGATCTGGAGTCCACACCAATCCATTATAACATTCACTATCCTCAGGCTTTCATCTCACTGCCATGACCCACAAGTTCACTTTCAGATCTGGAGTCCACATCAGTCCATATAAAATTTACTATTCTCAGTCTTTCTTTTCACTGCCATAACCCACAGGTACACTTTCAGATCTAGAGTCCACAATAATCTATTATAACATTTAATATTCTCAAGCTTTCTTCTTACTGTCAGATCTAGAGTCCACACTAATCCATTATAGCATTTAATATTCTCAAGTTTTGTTCTTACTGTCATGACCCACAGCCTCACTTTCAGATCTAGAGTCGACACTAATCCATTATAGCATTTAATATTCTCAAGCTTTCTTCTTGCTGTCATGACCCACAACCTCACTTTCAGATCTAGAGTCCACACCAGTCCATATAACATTTACTATTCTCAGTCTTTCTTTTCACTTTCATGACCCACAGCCTCACTTTCAGATCTGGAGTCCATACTAATCCATTATAGCATCTGCTATTCTCAGGCTTTCTTCTCATTGTCATGCCTCTGACTCGCGGTACAACCATGAGCGGGAAGCCGATGCTGACTAGACAGGGTCACTGTAAGATATTTATTGTTTTCAACTATTTGTTTTAAGTAGAGAACCATTTCATTACTTAATGTAAATAAATAAATAAATAAAAAGATAAACAGATAAATAAAATAAAGCACCTAAAGCATCACCGGCCAGCAATGAGTAGATGTTCATGCGCAAATGTTAGGGACCATGCATATCAGGTAAATACTAGTTGTGCCCTGTTATGTCAGACCTTTAATTGTAATTAAAACCAAAAGTAAATGCTTTTTATTAGTGGGCATACTGTTCAGCATATAAGCTAACTAAAAAGTGTTTGCAGTGCTGGACATTTCAAAATGTTTAAAAATAATATGATTTTTTTTCAGATATTGGGTGGCTATTCATGGGCCCTAGGGAACCATGTGAATCATCACTATTATAATCCAGTATTGTCTGATTTTCTATGTAATTCTTTAATTCTGTGAATGAAAAACTAATTTTACTGTCCTTCTGCCTATTTTTCAGCATACTTAAGATATCTTATTTATTTATTTGTATTTCTTTACTGGGAAAGTCCAACTGGGTAATACCCATTTTCAGTGGAGGCCTGGGGAGAAAAGCTTGATTTGCTTACATTGCATTATACTAAGTTGCAGCTAAACACAGAGAAGTTACATTTCTGTTTACATTTATGCACATACAGTAGTTACATTTATACATTCTAAGAATTTACAGACGTGGACGTTACTAAAGAGAAAGCCCACATGCAACTTAGAGGATTGCATAGGCAGCAGTTATGTATACAAATTATTTTTTTTATTTCAGTGAGAGGGTAAGAGTATTCTGTTTAAGGACAGTATTTGGAGAGTATCATATGGTGAACATAAAGTCTTAACCTTGTGATGAGCATGTGTGGGACCAGGACTGGTTATGATATTGTTTAAGCAGTGGTTTAAAACTACTGAGTTTGTCAGAGAGTTTTATTTGTGCAGGGATACTATTCCAGAGTTTAGCAACATATTGGGAGTAGAACAAGCCTTCTACAATATTATTTGACTCATTTGTAAGTAATAAGAATTTGTTAGAAGAGCAGAGGTCCCTTCCTGGATAGTAGTGCAGTAATACATTTTCTAATGCAGGGCATATTTCTGGATGATGAATGAGTTTGTGTGCTGTAGTTAGTTGTCAGTATGTTAGGGAGTTGTGCAATTCAAGCCAATTTAATAGCTTTAAGCTATGACAATGGTAGGTCCTATGAGGGAGTTTGGTGACAAATTTAACAATTTTATTGGAGCAAGAGGCAAGTTTCTTTCTTTGAAAATTGTTTAAGTTTGTTAGGATAGGAGTGGGATATAAGACAATCAGCAGTAAGAATCTGATGGCTAGGGAGTTTTTCTTGCAGTATCTGTAAGGAATCCATTGATCCTTTAAATGGAGCATAGTTTCTGTTGTGCAGATTTCATGATATGCAGTATACACTGCTCATATTTGAGACTGCCATATATTATCATGCCTATACATTTACTGTTAGTTACACTTTCAAAGACAGTATTTATTGCTGACTTTATGGAAAAAGATTGCTTTGGATTTTGGAAACTTTTTAAGGTAAAAAGCATTAACTTTATTTTCTTCAGACTGAGTAGGAAGTCTGATTCTTTGAGTCAGGTTTCTGCAGTGGAGAACGATTTTTCTTAATATCTTGGATCGTATTTATTGTTGAGGCCACACATATTAATGTTGAGTCATCTGCATGGTTGGTGGAAGTGCGGAAGTCATTAATAATTATATTAAATAGGAGAAGATCCATGATAGAGCCCTGAGGGACACCTGTGCTAATTGGTTGAAAAGATTTAACGACTTGTTAACTTGTTGCCTTCCAGACAGGTAACTAAGATACCATAGCAAGGAGTATTGTGAAAGTCCTGCTGACGATGGTTGAATGAGCAGTTGCTGGTGTGAGACAGTATCAAATGCCTCTGACAAGTCTAAGAACATGGTGGACACCAGTAGACCATTGTTTCCATATTGGTTTATTATACTGGGAATCTGTAGTAGTGGAGTGCTATGCTGGGGCCTAAAGCCGTGTTCTGTTTCTGAGAACAGGTTATTGGAGGTTCGGTATTGCATCAGCTGCGTAAGGATGCATTTCTCTAATACTTTGGAAAGGGGGTGAGAATCGTTGCTAGTCTCTATTATTAAACTCTGTAGATGTGCCACCTTTGTACAATTGTATAATGTAGGAATTTTTCATAGTGATTGGATGTATCTTTCCACTAATTAGTATGGACACAGTGAAGGCTATGACTTCTCCAACCATTTTTAGGTAGTCTGAAGGTAATTAGTCTACAGCTATGGAAGTAGTTTTTAGTTTAAGGAGCAACTTCATTATGAGTGATGTGGGTAGTGGACTAAAACTGAAGCGCTGTGGTTAGTTTTGATTGCACAGGATAGAAAGAGGGCAGCAAATATATTAATGTCTAATAGAGATAATAATGATTGCATAAAGTGGGAATTAAACTGGTTGGGGATAGAGTCTGTTGTGTTTTCTGGTTTTGGAGATGGAGTGGTGATCTTGCCAGGGTGGAGTAGTTTATTTAGTCATGACCAAAAACGTTTTGGGTTGTTGTTGTGTTTTTCTTGTAAGTTGGTATAGTATGTTTGCTTTATCATGTTTAACATGAACTTTTGAAAGGTTTCTAAGATGTCAAAATTGCTGGAGGGCATTTTGAGTTCTATTTTTATACCATTTTTTCCAGGCTTTATCCCTTTTTATCATGCTTTTTTTCATTTGTCAGCCATGGTGCAGGGCTGGATTTTACTCTTCTGTTATGTAATGGTTCTAGATTATTTAAGGTCTGTAACAATATGTTATTAAAGTGTTCTACAGCAGTATCTTGTGGCATGTTCTAAGTATATATATTGTTTTAGTGCTTCATTGAAAATATCTTTGCTGAAATTAGTTGCATTTCATATTCGATTATAAACAATATGTTTATCTAGGTTATGATGAGTTCTAATGGC
>NC_056729.1:1939764136-1939976636 GCF_019279795.1 Protopterus annectens | reverse complement strand
ATTCCTTTGCAAGAACTTTATTCTGTATGTATTGCTCCACCAGTTCTGATTTTTTTCTATGTAGTTTGCTCTTACCCTTTCCTAAAGATGCCACTTTCCGTTCTTTTATCTCTGTTACTATATTCACTATTTATAATAAATTTGTTTTTTACTCTGATTTTCATTTTCTGCCAATTACTTTTTCTGGTAGCCACCAGAATTAAACTCATCCAAGTCTTACTATGTCTAGACAATTCAGATCCTGTATTACAGCTAAATAAAAATATTTCCGGAGTCACACCAATTTGCTCATGCTGTATTTATGACAGAGAAGTTTACAGGGAATTATTTTAAAGTTTGCTAACTCATTACACTCACATAAAATGTGTTCCCAGTTATTTCTTTCTTCCCCATCACACCTCCAACATCTGCAAACTTCTTTGGAGCATAAATGTACCCATGCAAACACTTCCGAGCAAAAATCTTAAATCTTCTAGACTTTGTTGCACATTTTGATGCTTAATTAATAAGCAGAATCAAATGTAACTGCAGTAAATGTGTCCTCTTCTTGTTACCGTAGCAAGACAGCCACAATCCAAGTCATGATCACAACTACACGTTTGTGCATGTGATACCTGTCATCCTCTTAGTGCAAGAAATCTCAGGTTTTAAATATTGCTCTTATTAACTTAGAAAGTTGTTAGAACAACAGGTTTTGTATTAGCATGCATTTTCTGAAGGATATGAATCCTGAAAATGTCTACTGTTAGTTAGTGACTTCAGTCCTCAGTAATTTTCCAGAACACAACAAACTGAATGAGGAACGGACCAAAAATATGTGCCAATAAATCTTTACATTCTGCAAAATTTTGGACAGTTAAGAGGTATGCATGTGACCACAGACATGTGCATGTTTTTTGTTGTGCATACAGTAATATAAGGAATATCACAGAGATTAGGAAATTTTATGACAGTTCCACATTTGCTGTTATTAGGTTTTTTTCCACAAAATGCAACATTTATATGGATATGTATCCTGATATCATGACTAATTGGTTTGCCTTATTATACATTTATAAGACACATACAGAGAATGCATATCAATATTATTCAAATTGTAATGGTTGTTTCATAAATACATAAGAGTTTCTTGACATATTTATCATGGGAATGGATAATGGCGGGAATATAGATGTAGCACAGTTTATGTATGATTTGTCATGGGACACTTGGATGGCAAGCATAACACAAAAAAAAACAGATGTCCTTGTTATTGTAACTAGATTTATGTGCAGTAATATGCGACTACAAAATAAAGTGAATCAGTGATAAATTCTGAAATGTCAAAACATGTCACTACTTGTCTATTCGATACTTACAGAAACATATACATGAACCGCAAAGGGGTGGCTATATAGTCGTAACTTACTACAGCTATGCTAGCACTCACATAAATTTGGAAATATGTTGTGTCACACAAAAATGGAAAGAGGTAAGAAGAAAACCAGCAACAAGATAATAGTGATCAGCACTGTAACACAGCAATAGTTTTTTTTTATTATTATTTATTTATTTTTTTTGCATAATGGTTAAGGTGTTCACCTTGTCTACACAAGGTGCAGGGAGATGATGGGACTGAGGGGCTGATGTCAGCCCTCCTACCCTGTCAGGGGAGGGAGGCTGCCTATAAGAGTCAGGTGATCTAAGTGATGTAAGAGATATTCCACTGTATCAGGAGGTTGTTTGTGTGTGAAATTATATATGGAGCTTCTATAGGCAACAGTTGTGGTGCTCGCAAGGTTGCCATATAGTGGAAGAGGGGTAGAGACCACTTTGCACAAGCAGTATAATGTTGCACCAGTGTCAATGATCTTCCCAGTAGGGCTAGACATGGGTCAGGTTAAGTCCAGTGGAAGCTAAGACAGATCCAGTAGATCCAGTAAATTGGGAGAGGAGTTCGTAGCATCTGATGATCAGTTGTAGGGAGGGGAAGCAAAAAAAAACAACATCTGGGCACAGTATAATTATTCTAGAAGTAATGACTAACATATAGACACTGAATCCACTCCCCACTACTCAGAAAAAGATGCAGTAGGCATATAAATACACATAATTAAAATGCAATCCAAACTTATATGATAACTGTGCAACTGTTATAGTATGCACCAAAATGTTAAAATGCACAAATTGTTTATCTGGATAGTCTATTTGTCCTCCACAACCCTGCATGGGTAATTTTAAAGAAAAGTATAATATTCAGAACCCATTGTCCAATGGAAACAAAAAGGCATCATACTATAAACAAATAGTAAAAATACATACTGCTATCATAAAAAAAGCTACATTAATAGTTTTAATGTACGGTGCAGTGGTGGCATTGTCACCTCACAGCAAGAGGTTCTCTGGTTCGATTCTTTGCTGGGGTGCCTTCTGTGTGGAGTCTGCATGTCCTCCCTGTGTTTGTGTGGGTTTCCTCCCACATTACAAAGCCTCCGCTGAAAATTGGCTTCATTCCAAGTCGGACTTTCCCAGTTAATAAATGTTAAATAAAATAAATTGAACATGTCACATTTTTCAGTAGTGAAAGAAGAATGATTCACTCATTCATGTTACAGATTACTGTTGCTGCAGCAATTTAGTAGGATATGAGTTCTATTCTGCAATACAGTATCCGACAGCTTGCTATTGTAACATTCAATATATGTATGCGTATGTGTATGTGTGCAAATACCCAACACACACATACACAGAGACCAAGATTCAGAAAAGAAACTGGCCCTATCCTTGACAATTAAGGCTGCAGAAAACAGGGTCTGTTAGTGTGATCACAAATACCAGTGATTCTGACTCCTAAAAGCAAGCAAACTGGTGTGGCATGGATGAAGAAGTAGGTTGTAGAGTGGGTTAATGGCCATGTGCTGACTAGTGTGGACTTTGTTAGATTATTTATATAGCAGAACATAATGAGATCTGGTACATGACTGAGCAGGCTATCAGAGTGCTCCTTGTAATAATTACTTATAGCACAGTGTAAACACATACTGTGAAGCTTCTAGCCACCTGGGGACTTATTGGTTCCACAAAAAGGAGGAAAGGGAAGTGTAGGACAAGTGGAAATGAGGCATACATAAAGCAGATGTACACAAAGTAGTATGGAAGCAAAAGGAAGAGCTTTTGGGAGATGTTACTTTTTATCACAAATGGTAGCCCAAATTATACATATTGAGAGCGATGAATGATAAGAAGGGTGACAAGAAAACATTGGTAAGAAAGGTGGGAAATATAGGGAGCATGGACACAGAAACAAACACAAACCAATGCAGACAAGCAGTGATGTATATCCACATACTAAAAGAAGAAGAAGACATATTCTGAACAGATGCAAAAACAAGAGAATGGAAAGATGAGGATAGGTAGGAGATGTTTGTCCACAATGGGAGGGTGGTGACACAACAAGATGTTGATTGAAACCAACCAAGAGGGATGCTACTATGATGCATGAGATGTTGAAGTGGGACATTATGGCCAATACGCATCCTATTCTTGACATGATGGCAGTTGCACATTGGTCAGATGCCAACTGGGCAGATGACTCTGCTATGTGCTCCAGCAAATACAAAGTACTGGTGACCCACAGCTGAGATGTATCAGGTGAATGAGCCAGACTACTTTCCTGGGAGAGGCCAGAATCCCTATGCTGACAAAGCACTCATATCTGTGATAGTTATCGCAGCCACAATCGCAAAGACAGGGGTCAGGAGCACTAAAAAATAATCATGTTGTGCTAGAAGTCTTTTCTACCTCCTTCAAAAAACAACATGGCTGGCCCCTCACTCTGTCCTTGCTGAAAGACAAAATCAAAAACAGCCCTAATATAAAGCTGACTGTAAGACACATACATCAGTGCAAAGTATACAAGTAGAAGAGAAGCTTATCTATAGTCACACACATACATGCAGGATAACAGAAACCTAAAAATGTGCTCTCAGCTTCATAACTAAGTCATAGCCCCACGTGTAAGTGCAAACAAGAAGAACCCTGACATGGTGCACACTGCCTAAAAGTGATCATACACGGTGCCCACAGTATACAGTAGTTCCATGACACATAGACAAGCAGCCAGAGCACAGATACATAACCCTTCATAATAGCCTGGTATGTCGCAGTGTCTGTAAAGGATTTGCTGTTTAGTGTTATTGTTAGTGTCACTGCTCTGGTTAAAAAAATAGGATTACAGTTTGTAAAACAGTATCTGTGCTAAATATTTTCTATACCTAGAGACACTGATTTACCATTTTTCTAAGGTAAGTGCCAGTAAAGTCCAAATCTGGATTGTCTGAGTATTGGACAAAGTCTGAATTTTCATAGAACTTCACATTTTAGTCCATTGTACTCCTTCCCTACAACCTGCAGTTATTCTTATATTTACTATTTGGAATACTGTCAGCATGCATAATTTACTGGTCTGTACTGATCTATCTATCTGTCTATCTATCTATCTATCTATCTATCTATCTATCTATCTATCTATCTATCCCTATATCTATGTCTGTATTTACATGTGTGTGTGTGTGTGTGTGTGTGTGTGTGTGTGTGTGTGTGTGTGTGTGCGCACCACACCTCTCAACCTCTTAGTGCAAGAAATCTGTACAAAGCCTAAAATAATGGAGGACAGTGACCCAAAAATAAGGACAGTTTTTGAATATCGCTATTCTAAACTTAGAAAGTTGCTATAATAAAAGGATTTGTGTTAGCATGCATTTTCTGAAGGATATGAAGTCTGAAACAAAAATATATGTCATTGTTTAGTGACTTCAATCCTCAGTAGTTTGCCAGCAAACCATAAATTTTATAAAGAGCTGACCAAAAATATGAAGCAAAAATCTGGACAGTTGAGAGGTGTGATGTGTGTGTGTGTGTGTGTGTGTGTGTGTGTGTGTGTGTGTGTGTGTGTGTGTGTGTGTGTGTGTATGCAGAGAGAGAGAGGGAGACAGAGCTTAGCAGTAAAAATTAGTTATTATTTATTTATTTATTTGCATTTGTTTACTGGGAGGTCCACTGGGCTATACGTGAGCCCATTTTTAGTGGAGGCCTGAGGAGAAAAGCTACAAATCCACGAGACAATACAATAAACTAGACAGTAAACTAAACAGTACACATAAACTGGACAGTATACAGTAAATTAAACAGTGTACAAGTTATAAAATACAAGATTCAATTGCAAATAATTTTTTTTGCATGCCATACATAACATGCATATCACTCGAGTGACACAGATTATTTAGTATATATGTAAATATTGCAGCAGCTGCTGGGTAGAGAGGAAGTGAATGTTATAACAGTTGATTAGACTAAAATTAATACCAAGATTAAATTGCATATATAGATAGCTTCATACTAATATACAGATTGCTTATAAGTGTATGTGCTTCTCATGATAGGATTTTGTAAGTTGACAGCACAGAGAATATACGTGCTGATTTGGGACATCTATGAGGTAGAAAGGAGGAGGGGGTGAGATGTAGAATGGACAGACTAGGCAATATTTGGTTTTATATGGTCAGCCCTAACCAGTGGGAGGTTAGTTGTTGTCTCAGTATGTCTTGAAGTGTTTGGGGTTGCTAGTAACCCTGAGTGATAAGGGGGGGCATTCAAAGGCTTGGCAATGATAAAGGGATAGTGCATTTGACCAGCCGAAAGGTTAAGTTTCACTACATTTAGGAGCATTTGATTTACGTATCAAAAAGGTCTATTTGGGTGAAAGATGGTGAACAGACAGAAGAGGCTAGGGAAATTAAAAGGCCTGTATATTAGCTTATGAGCTGTAGTTAGTTGTAAGTATGTTAGATATTGGGGTAGTTCAAGCCGGTTTAAAAGACAAAATGATACACAATGGTGGGAGGTGTATTTTGCACTAGTAAGACATTTAGAGATTTCGTTGTAGCAAGAGTCTAGTTTGGATATGAGTGAGACTTGGATGTTGGTGAGGAGTGGTGCACCATAGAGCAAAATGAAAGCAGAAAAGAAGAGGCAAGGGATAATCGTGCAGAGTAGGTGACAAAGTATTTATGCCTGTAGAGGATGCCTAATTTCTGATGGGCTTTTTTGATATTAGTATTAATATGCTGGTCAAAATGTAGGTTTTTGTCTATACTGACCCCTAGAAGTTTGGTGTAAGGTACCACTTCAATGCAAATGTTGTTGACAGAATGAATTCATTTTTGAGTAGTGATGTGATATTTTTAGGGCTGTATAAAACAAGTTTGGTTTTATTAGGATATAAGGCTAAATGGTTATTATACATCCAGATTTTGGTGGATGTAAAGGTACTTTGGGTGACTGACTGTAGTTCTGAGATAGATTTGGTAGTGCAGGTGATGGGAGAGTCATCTGCATATTGAATGACAGAAGCCTGAGTGATTGTGGAATGGAAATCATTGATAAAAATGTTGGACAGCAGTGGCTCTAGTATCGATCTTTGTGGAACTCCTGTAATGATGTTGAGGACTGGAGAGAAGGATTGGTGCCATTTGGTTGCTTGTTGCCTACCTGTAAGGTAGATGGAGAACCAGTTTAGGGTGGCGTGAGAAATGCCTAAGGTGTAGACTTTGGAGAGAAGAGAGTGGGAAAGTGTTTTGAATGCCTTAGAGATCTCAAGAAATAGTGAAGAGACAATGTTTCCTGCATCTTGGGCTTGGTTAACTTTGTCCAAGAAGGATATAAGAGTAGTGGTAGTGCTGTGACCTGACCTAAATCTATGCTGGCTTGAGGAGAGGATTTTGTGGTGTTGCAAGTGGTTAAGTAGTTGGTCATGGATATGTTTTTCCAAGATTTTGGAGATAGGTGAGAGGATGGCAATAGGTCTGAAGTCAGATATGTATTTATTATTCCTCCTTTGTGGAGTGGGAGAAAAATGCCTTTTTCCATATGGTTGGTATAAAGGACTCTTGAACATATCTTTTTAGAAGTATACTGATGGGGTAGGCAATAGAGTTAGCTGAAATTTGTAGGAATTCTGCTGGGAGGTATCTGGGGAATTAGATCCAGGTTTAAGTTTAAGAAGAAGCTTTTTTTATGGTGGTAGGTATAGGTAAGAGAGATAAGTTTGTTGTTCATGTTGCAGATTGGTCTGCGGGTGGTGGGTTGATTTGTGGGAAATTGGCAGTAAGGATAACTATGCTGTTCTTAAAAAAATGAGTTAAATAGTGAGGCTCGTTCAGCTGGATTCCTGTCTGGGCAGGAGAGGGATTTTTGCTTTTGCCAGGTTTTAAAAGAATTTATGGGCCCCCAAAACTTTTTGGGATTGAGAATATGGTCATTCTGTAGACTAATGTAGTGTTCCTGTTTGTTTTTGATGACTAGCCACTTTACTTGATTTCTTAGTTGTTTGTAATGAGTAAAATCAGAGGGGTTTCTGCTGTGCTGCCATAGCTTCCAGGCCTTGCCTCTGCCTTTCATGAGTTGTTTGGTGGGTTTAGTGAGCCATCTGGCCTGATTATCTATCAGCCTTCCATGTTGGAGTGGAGCTAGATTGTCTAGTATCTGCATGAATGTGGAGTTAAAGAATTCCACAGCATTATCCAAGGGAAGGACTTTTAGTGGATTACAATTAATGCTAAGCAGAGTATTATTAAAGGTAGTTGAGCAGAAATGGGAAAGGTCTCTAGTATACTTATAGTGATGTGCATTACTCTCTGAAGTAGGTTTGTGAATTATGTATGCAGGTAAGTGATCACTCATGCTGTTTGGAAGTGTAACTGTGGAGTAGATTCTGCTAGGGTTGGAGTCCAGAACTGAGCCATTGTTTGTGTTTTTGTTGGGTCTTTTTATGGTAGTAATTAGTTGGGTATAATTATATAGGTTGATGTTGTTAGTTGGATGATGATGAGTGATATCTAGCCAGTACATCACCAAGTATGATTGTTTCATGTTCTATGTTTTTGATGTCCAAGCTAGAATTTCCTCTAGTATGGGGATTTTATTGCTGGGAGAGATATAGAGGACTATAATACAAATACTTTTACAGTTATTCATTTTCATGAGGGATATTAGAATTTTTGCTGTGGAAAATGTGGAGATGGGTTTATTGTATAAGACTATATTAAAAGTATTATGATGTAGCAAAGTATTGCCTCACCTTTTTTTGGAGCCTATATGTCCTTAGGCAAGCAAAAACTGGTGGAAGGGATTTGGAGTTTTTAATGTAAGGTTTTAGCCAAGTCTCAGTTGCTGCTATAATATCTGGCTTGTTATGTTCAATCCAAGCGTGTAGATCTGGAATTTTATTTTTGATGCTTTGGAGATTGAGGGTAGTAAAGTTTAGAGATCTATCACAGCTGTTTTGGTGAGCAAGGGATGGGGGGGTAGGACAAGGGTTAGAGTGAGTGTGTGGGAGATTAATAGGTTGTAATTTTCTGTTGGGGTTGTATTCATACCTTGAGTTTGGTTTTATTTTGGTTTTCTCTTGTAGGGGTAGAATTCTTATTTTAGTGAAGAGGGTGGTCTCTTTTGTGTATAGATTGGGAGATATATCAGAGAAGGAAGTAAGTTTAGGGAAATGAGTAGCAGTTATGTGTGTAGTTTTGTAAAATACATTACTGGATTGAGGTGAAGTTAACAGACGTAGAAAGAGAAAGGTTAGAGAGAGAGTAAGTAGAGTGAAGTTGCTGATGAGTGTCATGTTGTAAAGGTGAGGTATGAATCATTGGGAAGTGTATAATTTTATTTGTATAAAGAACTCCATTGTGAAGAGATCAAGGTGGTGTATAGGAAGTTAATGTGGGTGGTGACCAGTTGGAGCAATTAGTATGAAGGGGAGGGAGTTGAATAGGATTTGATTGACTGGAGGGTCCGACTGGCTGAACAGAAGGTGGGAGAAGATTGGGTAGGATAAATGTAATTGATTTAGGGGTGGTTGAGAATGGGGGTAGGGTAGGGGAGTGGAGTGAGCCCAAGCATAGCAAGGGTGAATGGATTGGACAGCCCCTTTACTTAGTCACCAAAGAAAATAAGAAAAACAATCAGCAAGGTCAGACAATTAGGGAAGGGAGCTAGCCAAGAGTATTGAAAAGCCAAGGTGGAGGGACTGCAGATAAAGTACTCAGGAGAGGCAGATAAGGAAAATGGAGAGTTGGGACAAAAGATTTGGAGTGTACAAAGGAAAGAAACGAGTATGCAGTAAGTGTAGAAAGGAAAGAAAAGATAGTAAGAGTGTGGGAAGGTGAACTACTGGAATGAGAGAAGAAACACCAAGAAAGCACCAGGGTAGGAGACAGAGGAGGTAATTAGCACAGTATAGGGATGCATACAGCTGGGAAGATAGGAGAAATGGGTGAGTAGTCTAACACAGAGATACGAACTAGAATTACATCAAAATTATAATGACTGGAAATTACACTTAATAAACATGTATAATTCCCAGATTTCATCTCATGAAAATACAATTTCATTTTTTAAGTACTCAAAATCACTGTCCCTGTGTATACCATATGTGGCATCCATGCCTAAGCTTTGCTTCCCACTGATGGTCCTCTTCAAGGTGGTGGCACTTGCATTTATCATACAGGTGAGGATGCCAGTGTATGTAATAAGAAACTCAGCCAGTTCAAACTCAGCATCAAGCCTATAAAACAGACCCACCTAGGGTCCCACAAAACACTTACTGTAGTGGCTTCATGGAAGAAAGAGCCTGTTCTAGCTCTCTTTAACAGACCATGCAGGTGTAGTCTGTGGGTCATTAGCACTGGCACCCATGACCATAAGAACCATATAAAACAAAGTGGCATCCTGTGATTCATGCTGGAAATGGGAATTCCAAATCTCAAGGAGTACAGTGCATCATATCAGTAGCATTTGGTGGACCCCAGCTGTGCCTCATATCACCCATACACTTTACTGAAACATAGCTATTAATAGACATACATGGGATTCAACCTCATTTGGATATATATTTATATATATCATGCAAACTGCTATATCACTGTATCATTTCACGTCTATACACCTCCCTTACTGCAGTTTACTCAGCACCCTATGAAATCAGCAATAGCTACACCAATATATCTCCTGGCCTTTTAGATCTGTCACCTTGTCTTTATTTTAACCACAAAATATGTCACTACCATCTCTTTTCTTAAAAATAAAAGTTATACATACAAGTTCCCTCTAAATTGATACATTACCTCTTTGAAATCCCCAGTGTGGTAATACCTAACCCAGCCCCCCCAAAACCCATTAATCAATCTAAATAGTAATGAATCTCAGCTACAAAATTACAAATTAACTAAGCCTCCTTTAACCACCAAATCATACTATACCACTAGTCTGTTATACTGTCCTACCATTAACCTGCCACCTACCAAAACTAATAAACACAGCACATCAAACCCCTAAGCTAGTCATTATAACACTGGTCTAGCAAAAAAAAAACATGAATATTGTCACTATTGTCACTATTAACCTTTGTGGCATTTGTAATAAAATTATAGAGCTACATGCTTGGATATCACATTATTACCCTTATATTCTTGCAATTACAGAAATGTGGCTTAAGCCTAGAATTAAAGATTCTGAACTACTCCCTCCAGGTTATAGTATTAACAGTGCTTATAGGCCCCACAAGAAAGTAAGTAGGGTAGCCTTTACTTATCTAAGTTCATATAATCTCTCTTCCTATTTACATAGCATCCCAAAATTCAAAATCACAAAATACTTGTATCACTGCTGAAGCTTGGCAATAAAAAAAACACCTATTAATAATATCAATATTAAAGGTACAATTATAAATTAGATATTGATTTCTGACACAAGTAAATTTACAAGCTTAGACCTATAGAAATACCACCCACCAACCTAAAACTCACCAAGTGAAAACATTCCTGAAAGCTTTCTAAATTCAATAAAGACTTCTTCATCAATAACACTGAATGCCTTAAACTAGCCTGCCCTAAAAACTGTCCCATTCGTCCAGGCAACCAATATGTTTAATACCTTATTATTAAATACTCTAAACAGCCATACCCCTTTCCAAAAAAAAAAAAAAAAAAAAAAAAAAACTACCCAGACAAAAACTACAATGTCTCACAGAGACAAAGCCTGGATAGAATGACTGAAATCTGAAACTATCTATGCTCTATAGTCTTCAGTCTGAGTAAAACCAGCTTAACCTAGGTAAAAAGCAATATTATAGCCATCTACAACTTCAACACAAAAATGACCCACAATATTTCTGGACATCAATACACAATCTGTTACGTCAGGGCTCAAATAAGGAACTCAATCCTTCTAATAATAGCTCTCCACTACACATTACTACTTTATTCAATGCCTACTTCACAGAAAGCATTAACTCCCTATCTAATAACTCTTCACTCCCATCTGGTGCTTCCAGACCCCTTCCACAATAACTTCAATCCCTTTTCTCCAATTCGAGTGATCTCAAGTCGTATATTATTTTAGTAGTGTGTGTGTGGTGTGGCAAAGCCCCTTTGGGGTTGGTTTTTTTTTTTTTTTTTTTTTGTTTCCATGTGAAGTGTTGTAAATTGGCCATTCAAAGTTTTTAGCTTTCGATATTACAGGATCGATGTTTAGTTATTTGATTAACTAGAGTTTTGATCTTGTAATATAGACCCAGCCAAGCCAGTACAACTACTGTCCTACTATCATTCAATGACATCATAAACAAATACAGGGACTCAGGCAAACTTGTTTCCTCTCTATTCCTCAAGCTGTCTAAAGCCTTCACTACAGTTTGTCATCATAAACTCATGTACAAAATGTCTCAACTTGGACTATTCCCCTCTTCATTATAGTGGTTTAATATCTATTTAAATGACAGGCTCCAATCCATAAAATGGCAAAATACTATTCTGGCTACCTGCACATCTCCACTGCTGTACCCCAGGGCTCTATTCCTGGTCCCCTCCTCTTTAATATCTTTATCACTGACCTTTATACTTTTGCAGGTCCAGCCTCTATTATTCCATATGCTGATGATTCCAGGCTTATATGCTGCCTCATTTCTTCCATATTACAAAAGAAACATTTTCCTCAGATGACAAATGTCTCAGTTATGCCCACCTACTACTCAAACCCTAAAAAACAAAGTTACTCATATTTTTCTTCCAATTCACACACGACTGACAAAGCAAATTTCAAAATCATTTCACTAAAAAAGCTAAACTTGAAGTAGTCTCCCATATAAAACTTCTTAGAGTGGCTACAGATAGTTGATCGACTGTAACAGATGCCATCAGTGAAACAGCTACTAAAACTCTCCCTCTATATTTCCTTAATAAATAAGGTAAATAATGTTTTCCTGAGGAGATTGCATTCTATACAAACTGCACCATCACCTTCTGTACTCTTGCCAACCAAGGAGAAGAAGCTAGGGTGGTAATATGGTGTTGCACATAAAACAACTTAGGATAAACTCTCCCCAACCACTGAGAAGAAGGTAGGGTGGTAATATGGTGTTGCACATAAAACAACTTAGGTGGTAATATGGTGTTGCACATAAAACAACTTAAGATAAACTCTCCCCAACCACTGAGAAGAAGGTAGGGTGGGAATATGGTGTTGCACATAAAACAACTTGGGATAAAAAGCATCTGTAGAGCCAATATTCTGCCAGTCATGAAACTTTTAGTTTTCTCCAAGTAGGGACTTGCATAAATAAATGATATACTACTGGTCTCAGATGTCATGCAACCATCCCCAAAGGGTTGTTGCGTAAAGTAACTTCTAAATATTTGGGAGGAGCCAAACATCACTGAAATGTGATGTTCTATGGTTCCAAATAATGATTGTCAGCTACCACATTAGTTGGAAAAATAAATATTTTTCACTTATTTAATGTCAAGCTGTAGCAGACCAAACTGTTGTTCAAAAGGTCAGCCACTATATGTGTGCCATGCACAGGATCACAGGATCTTCTCTGAGTATTAGGTAATCATCTGCAAAAAGCAGGACCTGAATTTCAATCCCTCCTAGTTCTCACCCTCTGAGATTCTTATGGGAACATATTAATTCAGCCAAAGGCTTCTATGCCCAGAAGGATCAAATACAAGGAAAGGGGGTGCCATTGTTTTGTTCCCTTTCTGATGGAATAGCAAGTAGATAAAACAAGGTGTTAACACAGCTGCAAATGGTTCATTATGCATAGTTTTAATATTCCAGATAAAAACTGGGGAAAATCCATTTTGTCCGGCACTCACCGCAGAAAATTACAACAGAAAAAGTGTCTCAAAGTCTAATGAAATAACTATAGCCAGCTGTACACAGCTTTTGAATCCATCCATATGTAATAACACTTAGCAAAGATGATCCACCCTAGATGTCCCAACCATAAAGCCAGTTTGTGCATATGGCATTAATGCTGGGATGAGAGGCTTGAGTCTCACTTTTAAAACCCTTGCATAAACGTTCATTTGTACATCAATAAGCAAGATGAGTCTGTAATTGGCTATAGATCTTTTGTCTTGTTTGGTTTTTGTGGAAGCACAATAATATGAAACTCATTCAAGAAGAGGGGCATTGAAAAGGGGTCTTAATTTAATTAAACAATGTTAGCAAAGTGGGGATGGGCTGGTCTTGCAATATTTTGTCTAACTCAGCTGTCATCCCACCTGGGCCTAGGACATTCCCACTTTGGGTTTCCCTTACCACTTTGACAATATTTTCTGAGATGATTCTGTTGCTGAGAGCTTTCTATTTCTCCTGTGGAATTTTTGTAAGCCAAAGACCTTCCAAGGTTACGTTTAGATTATGACAGCCATTTCTTCCAATCTGTATCAAAATAAAAAGCTTTTTATAATCAGCAAACTCTTTATTTATCTCTTTCAGGTCCATTATTAACCATGTCCTGTTCTGGATACTGGAAATTCTCATATGTAACCACCACTGGCAAACAACTGTATGTCAGAAACTTCCTTATACCAGGAGTAAATCCCTCTTGAGGTATAAAGAAGAATGATTAGAAGAGCTTCATTAACTGATTGCTTGCCTCCCATGTATTCCTGAAGAAGCCTTTCATTTTTAAACTTTGTGTGTTTCACATTTTCATAGGCTATCACCGTCTTCCCTCCAATTCTTTGACCAACCTCCTGTCCCTTAAACTAACCATTTACCTCTGAATATATTCTGTCTACACTCTGCCTACATACTGTCTATATTCTGGACTGTCTATCTTCAGACTGGCTACTTTCTGCACTAGAAACATTTTATTACTGGACTTCACACATTCACCATTCCAAGTTGTCAACATT
Organism: Protopterus annectens; assembly: GCF_019279795.1. NCBI lineage: Eukaryota > Metazoa > Chordata > Ceratodontiformes > Protopteridae > Protopterus > Protopterus annectens. The sequence continues at coordinate 1,939,962,393 of NC_056729.1, read as the reverse complement.
TTAACTGCAAACATGTACACACACACACACACACACACATATATATATATATATATATATATATATATATATATATATATATATATATATATATATATATATATAAATATATATATATGTAAATATATGTGTGTGTGTGTGTGTGTACACATATGTATACATATGTATATATATATATATATATGTGTGTGTGTGTGTGTGTTTCTCCACACAGACACACACACACACACACACACACACACACACACACACACACACACACATATAATTAACCGCACTCAAAAAAATGAAGAGAAGAAATTTTAACTAAGAAATGAACTTTGTGACAATAACAGTATTCAAAGAATAATAAATCACACCAACAACTCTTGTAGTACTTAGTTGTTGGTGTGATTTACTATTCTTTGAATGATGTTATTGTCACGAAGTTCATTTAATTTATATGTATATAAATACATACACACGTGTGTGTGTGTGAGTGTGTGTGCAGAAAGACAGAGAAGGAGAGAGATAAAAATGCATATGTGTGTATATATATATATATATATATATATATATAGATAGATAGATAGATAGATAGATAACTATACCTATCTCTATGTCTATACATATGAGTGTCTCAAGAAATATTGAAAGCAACATGGTTTTGGATGAGGAACAGATATAGCTTAGGGCCCACTTGATTCCATCCAGGTAAAAGTAGCCACAGACCAAACTGGATTCCTAACACATTGTCCATAAATGGATATGGCAGAACTTCTCTCCACAACATATTTATTTATTTATTTATTTATTTATTCAGTTCATTTTCTTTTTCAAATAAATTTCTTATTAAAGTCTCTAAATAAACATAAACAAAAGGATTCACAATAACAATTAAAGAATTAAGTTAATATCAAGCAGAGTAAAATATTAATTAATTATTTTATGTACGATATTAATAAACAAAAACACCTGTTAACTACCAAAGCAACTATTTACAAAGGTGTCTATACATACTTATTATATACACATATATATATTTCAATTAATACAAAAGCTCGGTCATTGCTTGTTTAAAAGTTCACTTAGTCCTTTCCATGAGTTATATGAGGAAGTTATTCTTGTTGTTCTTGTTTTATAGTAATGATCTCCATATGGCTAACTTCCGAAGCAATGTTTCTGAATTCTTTATAAGAGGGAACAGTGTTACTTTTCCAGTTACTTGTTATTACTTTCCTTGTGAATGCCAATATACTCCATAAAACTGGGTATCCCACCTTTAAAACACCGTCAGGAATAGAAGTGTTGAAGAGAGTCAGAGATTTGGTCAAAGTAAATTTGTCATAGAATAGAGCTTGTAAAAAATTATTAACCTATATCCAAAATGTTTTAACTTTAACACATTCAAAAAAATATATCTTTCCAATCAACTTTTTTATCTGATTTACATCTCCAACAAGTAGTTCTGGTTTTAGATATAATTTCTATTGTATGTGGTGTATAAAATGCTCTAATCATATATTTCCATGTGAACAGTTTCCATTTAAGTGATGATGTTGTTAATTCGGGTGATTTTAATATTAATTGTTTATTTTCTTCACTTGAAAATACTTTTTTATAGTATTATAATAGTTGCAGTATGATTCTTTAATAAATTGTATCTCTGTTCTTATTATTTTAAGTATTTTAGATAATATATTGTTAGTTTCTATTTTTTGCTATATAGATATTGATAAATATTCAATGTATTTTGGGAAAGAATTTTAACTGTAGGTTGCATAAGCTCTACTCTTTTTTTAAACATATTGTGTGCAGTTTTAAGCACGTAACCAATATTCTTTCTCCAAATTATATTTGTCATGTATATATAAGGATGATAACATGCTTTTCTTAAGTCAATTGAGACCAATAAATTAAGTTATTATCTTCAAAACTTTTCATAATTGTCTCATTAGAAGTTGTGATTTTTCTGTGTATGTAGGCTATTAGAAAAACAAGAAACAACCATGCCTTGTAAGATGGATTCTTGAGTAAAAATGTTCTAAATGTTTTTATTGTCATATTAATTCTGTCAGAGTTAGTTTTGTGGTTAAAATTGTTTACAAATTCTTCTTTTAATAACCAATACATGGCGTTATGAGGTGATATAAGTTTATTAGGATGTCTCAAAAACATAGATTGCAATAAAAAATGTCCAAAAATAGATTTCCATTTAGCATTGTAGTACAAATTTGACCATAAAATTATTGTTTTGGTGACTGTGGTGATGCAATATAATTCAATATTTGGTAAACAAACACCCCTGACTGACCAGTCTCTGAGATGATTATTTAGTGCTATCCTTGGTTTATTGGGAAACCATAAGAATTTTAGAATTATTGAGTTAAATTTCTTTATAATGGATTTTGGTGGAGGTAAAGAAAGGGATTGTACTAAATATAAGATTTTTGGGAGTATAATCATTTTAATAATAGAAAGTCTTTCATCCATAGTAAAGAAATATTTATTCTAATGACTTATATGGGTTTGATTATTTTTTAACCTAGACTTGTAATTGATATCTATTATCGTTTTAATGTTTTAAGCAATAATTATACCTAAATACTTTTACTGTCTTACTTTTACTATATATTTCTTAAAAACGTCTTGTATATTATTGTTATCATAGTTTATAGGCAGAATTTTTATCATATTTTCATTGAAGATGAGACCAGATTTTCTATGAAAGTCTTCTATTAAATCAAAAAGTGTTGTGAGAGATTTATCACAATCTTTTAAAGTCAGAAGAATGTTATCAAATAATTGATTTTTAATTATTAACTCTTTATTCTTTTATACACTTTTAATATCAGTATGTGATTTTATAAGGTTGGCAAAAGGTTCAATAACTAAAGTAAATAGTAATGTCAATAGAAGACATCCTTGTTTAGTGCCTTTTGTTAACTTTATTGGGTCTGATGTAAATGGGCCTATTTTTTAAATATGTTTGTGAATTAATATATAGTAGCTTGATGAGTTGTATAAATTTATTTGAAAAATTGCTTGCTTCTAATACTAGTGAAAGATAATCCCAGTTTACAGAATCAAAAGCTCAATTAATATCAAGACTTACAATTGTTAAATTTTCTTTTGTTTTGTTGGACAAATCAATTAATGACATTATTGTCTTTATATTATCATATACGTTTCTGTGCAAAATAAAGCCTGTTGATCATTATTAATTATTTATTTATTTATTTATTTTATTTTATTTTATTTTACATTTGTTGACCGGGCTAGTCCAACTGGATATATGTCCGTTTTCAGTAGAGGCCCGGGAGAAAAGCTCCATGTTTATGGTGTTGTTGATGTGAGAGTGTTATCCCTAATAGTTTTGTGGTCAAGTCAGGAGAGATGAGTGTTCCGTCAGTGGATGTAAGAGTAAAGTAAAGGGAGTAGATTTCAGTTAAAAGGTGAAAAAATTTGTTTTTTTGTTTGTTGAGGAGGAGAGGAGCGGAGGAAGAAGAGAATTAAAGTTCTTCTTTTTCAATTAAAGATGGAAGAAACTGTTTTAATCTATCTGTATGTATGGCCATCAATAATTTATAATCAACATTCAACAAGGAAATTAGTCTATAAGATGAGCATTTTATTGGCTCTTTATCTGCCTTTAGTATAGGAGTGAGTATAGAGTAACCGAAAGAGGGGGAACTACTTCTAGATTCTTAATCATATTGAAAACTACAAGTAGTAAATTCAGAGATTCATTAGTCATTAATTTATAGAATTCAGAGATAATACCATCATTTTTGGGGGGCTTTGTTTAATTTTAGTTTTTTTAATATGTGACTTTAATTCAGTGATTGATCTAGATTTGTCTGTGATGTTTACCTGATCAGTCTTTAATTTTTTTCTTGGTATATTTTCTGAAGACATGTTTTATTTTTTCATTAGAATCTATTAACTTTTCTCTTCATTTATTTTTGTGAAATAGTTTTTAAATTATTTTAATATAGCCTCTAAATCAGAGAAATTCCTATTTTTGAAAGGTGAAAATATTTCTTTAATGTTATAGACATATATTTTAGTTCTTGTAGCTAGTTTATGCATATACTTTGGGTTGACTGAATGATTAATAATTTTCATTCTTTCTAAGTTTATCTTTGTTTTATGATTTACAGTCTCTAGATACTTATTTTTTAGCTCACTGATTAGTTGCAATGTATCTGATTTTGTATTTTGATTTTCTAGTTGTAATTTATTTATTCTTAATTTTTTCTTGTAGTTCTATTACGTCTTTATCCCATTATTTTTTCTTATAAGTATATATATATATATATATATATATATATATATATATATATATATATATATATAGTAGAAAACTGGTTTTCTATTTTATGTGAAATAAATTTTATGGTCGATTCAGCTGTGGTCTGGTACCTTCTTCTTTTTTGGATATTGCTGATATATTTTCTAGAGGCTCTATTTACATAGACCATTTGAGGTTTGTTTTTGCTTTTATATATATATATATATATATATATATATATATATATCATCAACCACTTTGCTAAACATATATATATATATATATATATATATATATATATATATATATATATATATATATATATATATATATATATATATATATATATAGATATAGATATAGATATAGATATAGATATGCTTTGAATGCATCCCAGATAAATATTTTAAAAAGTATCCTGTGTGTTGTTAGATTTTAGATAGATTCCAGTTTCTTTTTGCAGAAATTCTTTAAATCCTTTCAAAGTTGTTATGTACCCAGGTATTTGTCTTATTAAATTCCTAGAGTTTTGTTTTAAAATAAGTTGACAGGTTATTGCATTATGGTCAGAAAGGGGACATGTTATAGTCTTTACTCTCTCTAAATTATTTATTAAGTCTAAAGGCATATATATTCTGTCAATTCTCACTTGTGTTCCATGTCTGTGGGAATAGTGTGTAAAATAAAGTGAATCCGGGGTAGCATAATCTTGAATATCATTAAGTTGCATTAAGTCTATACATTTTTTAAGTTCTTTGGCTGAAGGAGAAAGTTTTCTTTTTTTATGGAGTTTGAGTCTTCCTCTTCTGTTATACAACTGAAATCTCTTGCAATTATAAGACTTTATTTTGATTCATTTATAATTTATTCCATTTGTTTCTTTACAGCTTTTACAGATATCCCAGGAACCCAATAAAATGAATGAATGTGTAATTTTTTTTATTAATTTCCAATGATACTGAACACATTAATCCTTTATCATCCTTATAAGTATTGATTATTTTAGGTAAAGAAATGATATTTTTCCAGACTATAGTCACACCTCTTGTTTTATGAATAATGTGAACTTGCTAATACAGTATGCATTTTGGGATTAAGTCCATTGATATCAGATTGTAATAAATGTGTCTCTTGTAAAAAATGACCTGAGAATTATGCATTCTTAAATATCTAAATAAAAGCTCCCTCTTTTACATCCATTATTTAAGCCATTAATATTTAATGATAAGCAGTTTAAATATGTCATTATGCTAGGTCAATGAGATTAAAATTAATCTTTGTAGTATTGTTAGTAAGTATAACTTTTTTATTCACTCCTCTATGTGTTGATATCATGTAAATATGTGTATTAGAATTGGCTAGACTCATATATGCTGAAATTATATGTGTGATTCTTAGAGACACCATGAACATTAAACTAGATCTTGGTAACTGTAAAAGAAACATTATTCTAACTTTCCCCTCCCACCTGGAGTCTAAAACTCCCTGCTCAGATAGAAATACTATCTAAGCATTCCCTCTCCTTATAGTAGAAAGTAAGGTGGAGCTAATCATCAGTCTGCTACATATTTTATAATCATTCTTATTATTATTCATGCAAATTAATAAGGTATAACAACAAATCAAATTTTAGAACATGTAATAACTTATGTTTGAAGATAGATTAGCATTTATGTTATCTTCTCAACATATGTTAGTAAAATAAATACAATATTTATATCATAGTCCAAAAACATATGTGTATGTGTTTTCTACTAATTCTAGGCTTCATTCAGCTTGCTGTAGTTAAGGTTTTTATTTTAAAACATTTTTATTCATCATGTGTTCATAAAGTCCTAGTTTTTCATTATCTTTTTTCTTTCTTTATAATCTTTTTTTTTCTTTTGATAGCTGATTGTGGTAGGATATATCTAATTTCACAACTACCTCATGACACTTTTAAAAAGTGATGATTCTATTTGCTTAGCTTTAATGGTTATATTGAATCAGAAAATTAATTTATTTATAAACAGCAAACTAAAATAATAACATCAACATATCAACAAATCATTTTTAAATAATCAAATGCAAGTTTCCTCCATCTATATAAATTTTACCAGTTGTTTAGAATATAGTACATGTTTTTGTTATATTTAACAATGTATTCATTAAATGCAATGCTGCGTCCTTCTTAGTCAAAACACCATTCTTGACTTATACCTAGGTTATCATGACACACAACTGAATTACATATCTTCTATTTTAGATATAGTAAAACCTTGTCACACATCCTTTTTGCTAAAACATTAAGTGACTGGAAATAAAACTATGAGAATATAAAAGTACTATTTAAATTATAGGAGCCAGTATTGTGAAGTACATCATTTACCTTAGTACTTTTACCCGCCAAAATGTTTCACTATAGAATTTATGTCAATTATTAATGTTTATATATTAATAATCAGATGTCTTGGCTTGAATTCAATTCAGTTCTGGAGTCTTTACAAGCCTAGCTTATAGAAGTGTCCTGGAATTGTGCTGCCCGACGTTAGGTCCTAGTACCTCTATCAAGTAAAGCCACTGGAGTGATCCACAGGGTGAACTTTATATTTCCCATCCACTCATCAAGATTTCTCTTGAAGAGGGCCAATGAGGTGCTCGGCTTGACATGTATGGGAAATCTATTCCAAGGCATTGGCAGTATCTGGGTTATGAACCTGTCTCTCCAGCATGTTCTATTGATTGCGGTATTGAAGTTGAGGTCTCTGGAGTGTGTGGTGCGGAGGGATTGGGATTTCTTTAGATGTAGCATTTCAAACAGAGCTGGATCAGACATGGCTTTGTAAGTCAAGCAGAGATTGCCTCTTAGCAGATGATATGAGACAGAGAATAGCTGGAGTTTTTTGAGTCTGTCCATGTAGGACATGTGTTTAAGGCCTAGGATCCTCTTTGTGAGGTACTTTTGTGGCCTTTTCAACTGTTGCATGTGTCTAGTGAGGTACATGCCAAATAGGGAATTATACTCGATGATTGGCCTAATGAGGGAATATTAGAGAAAGATGATGACCTCTTTCTTCCTGGATTCAAAACTCTTGGTAATGAGATGTGCCACATAGAATGACTTTCTGATCACAGAGGCAATGTGGTAGCTGAAGGAGAGGTTGCTGTTAACCTGTGTCCCCAGATCTCTTATAATGCCTTCAGTGTTCAGTGGGCACCCATTGATGTGGTAATTAGTGGGAACTGAGTTTTTCCCAAAGGGGACAACAACACATTTTTTGGCATTAAGCTTAAGACCATGGTTTCGACACCAGAAATTGGTCTGAGTGAGGCCTTTCTGTAGGATGTCTACATTACTTGGAGAGGTAATAATGGCTCCCAGCTTGCAGTCATCTGCGAACTTGGTCAGCCAGAGTCCCTTTGTGTTGGCCTGGACTTCTGAGAAGTAGATGCTAAACAGGAGAGGACCCAGGACTGATTCCTGTGGGACTCCACCCGTGACTGGTTGACAGTTGGAAAGGCCACATAGTGCCTTTTCAGGCAAGGCTCAAAAGACAAACCCACCACCGTAAATAACACAAGTAACAAAAAACTGAGGGTAATGCTACTCAATGCCAGAAGTCTAAACCTCAAAATGCACACACTTGAGGCACTCCTCAGTATGGAGAAAATCAATATATGTGCAGTAAGAGAAACCTGGTGGTTTAAGGCTCCAGAGAGCACCCCAGCACTACCAGGCTACAACTCATACCATACATTTTGGCCACATAACCCAAATCAAAATACAAAAGGCGGGGGCGTATCCATATTCATCAAGGATGCCCACACCTCCAGGTTAGTGGCACAGCACGATGCTTCAGAGATCATCCACGTGCAACTAATAATGGGCAAAACTGCAATTCAAATTGTAGCTTGCTACAGATCACCCACCATGTCCCAGGACCCCCATTCTGTGTTTCTGGAAACACTGTGAAACATAAAGATCCTACCAAACACCCTAATACTGGGTGATTTCAATTAGCCAAACATTAACTTGGAGAACTACTCAAGTACTAACTCCCTTGCCCAACATTTTCTAGAATTTATAAACTCAAATGCCCTGGTTTGATTGGTCAACACTCCCACAAGAGGTGACAACATATTGGACCTGGTCATCACCAACATGGGCGACCGGTGTACTACACCAGAGATCAACCCTCGCTGGTTAGATCTGACAATAAACAAATCACTGTAGATATCCACATTCCGCCCCCACCTCCGAACAAGGAAACAACTGTGAAAAACTTTTCAAAACCAAATTTAATGTTACTTAAGACCGAGGTGGAAAGTTTCAAAGCCCCCATGCTAAAGGATAACACTGTTCAAGCTGCAAAATCCTTTACTAATGCATTCTACAGGCACCTACAAGAACGCATGGATTGTGCTATCCCAAGCAAAACCAAGACTCACTCCTCCAAGAAAAGGAAACCAGTCTGGTGGACTCCTGCCATAAACAAGCTATACAACAGAAGGAGGAAACTAGTACAGAAAAGAGTAAAATCCCAAGAAGGGAAGACATCCCTGATCAGTATCAGCAAGAAACTATGATCCCTCATAAAATCATCCAAGGCGAGCTTCGAAAAAAAAAATTGCCAAAGACTCCAAAGATAACCGCAAGGCATTCTTTAGTTATGTCAAGAATCTAAGTGGCAATGCACAGATCTGCTCGGAGTTAGTGCAGAATGGCACAAAATACATTGAATTGACCGATATAGCTAACATCCTGGCAGACAGGTTCAGAATAAACTTCAACCCCCCTCTCACCCCCAAAAGGGCCCATAACCATACCAGAAGAATGTAGAGTCCCTGAAATCACAGACAGGTTAAAACAGCCCTCTCCAAATCCAAAAACACAACATCATTGGGACCGGACGGTGTCCCAGGCTGCATCCTACATGAGCTCAAAGTTGAACTAACCCCTCACCTAAACACACTGTTCAAACTCAGCCTCTCCACAGGCTATGTACCCATAGAGTGGCGCACAGCAAAGGTTATTCCATTCCACAAAGGTGGAGCTACAACAGACCCCGGGAACTATCGCCCTATAAGCCTGACTAGCTTGGTCTGCAAGACTATGGAGCTCATCATCATGGAACTCATAAACAGAGACATTGGGAACCTCCAAATACTGGACCCTATCCAGTTTGGCTTTGTTAAGGGCAGATCATGCCTCCTAAACCTGGTGGACTTCTTTGAAACAGTTACCAAGGCTATAGACAAAGGAAAGGTGGTACGCATGGCCTACCTAGACCTCACAAAGGCCTTCTACACCATTCCCCATTCTGGTATTATAGACAAGCTCATCAGCCTGAACATAAACCCCTATGATACAAGATGGGTTGCCAACTGACTCACGGACAGAACCCACATGCTGAGAATTGCGAGAGCTAGGTCTGACTCTAAACTGGTTACAAGTGATGGTCCTTAGGGCTCATTCCTAGGACCCCTCCTGTTTGGCATATACCTCTCAGAGGTACAGGCAAGTGCAGGAGGACTATGGCTGACCAAGTTCGCAGACAACTGCAAACTAGGGGCTATAACTGACTCTCCGGCTGACACAGACATCCTCCAAAAGAGTCTCACTGAGACGGATACCTGATGTCAAAATCATGGCCTCAAGCTAAATGCCAAAAAGTGCATAGTCATCCCCTTTGGAAAAAACAAAGTACCCACAAACTTTCACATAGGTGGTAGTCCCCTAAATATGGAAGATGTAATAAGGGATCTGGGGACCCAAGTAGATAGTAATCTCACCTTTGATAATCAGATTGCCAAAGTGGTTAGAAAATCCTTCTACGTGGCCCACCTAATCACAAAAGGGTTTGCATACAGATAAAAAGAGGTCATTGTGCCCCTCTACTCATCACTCATCAGACCCATCATAGAGTACAACTCCCCATTTGGGATGTACCTTACAAGACACCTGCAACAGCTGGAAAGACCACAGACGTACCTCACCAAGAGCATCACTGGCCTCAAACAGATGCCCTATGCAGCTTGACTGAAGAAACTCCAGCTGTACTCGGTTGCATACCGCCTACTCAGAGGTGATCTCTGCCTGACATACAAGGCCATGTCCAACTCAGAATTGATGGACATGCTCCACCTAAAGAAAACCTTATCCCTTGAGCCACACACTCTAGGGATCTAAACCTCACCACAGCAATAATTAGGATGTGCTGGAGGGATAGATTCCTGTCCCAGAGACTTCCCATGTTTTGGAACAAGATTCCAATCTACATTAGGCAGAGCTCCTTGTTAACACTCTTCAAAAGAAACCTTGATGAGTGGATGGGAAATAGAAAGTTTACACCACAGAACACTTCAGTGGCTTTGCTGGACAGAGGCACAGGGAACTAATCTTAGGGGGAGGTGAAAGCCAACACATTCTGGCTAGACTTATAAATGCCTTCAGGCAGATAGCCTAGTACCTACCTATGAACCTATGGATCTATAAACCTATGAGTCCGCTACTTTCACACTGTGGGCTCTATCTGTGAGCCAGTTTGCAACCCACCTAGTGATATAGGGGTTGATACCTAGTTTGATGAGTTTATTCATAGTTCCTGAGTGGGGAATGGTATCAAAGGCCTTGGCCAAATCGAGGTAGGCTGTATGAACTCCCTTGCCCTCAACCACAGCTCTGGTGACTGACTCAAAGAAGTCAACCAGGTTGAGCAGGCATAATGTACCTTTCACAAAACCAAGTTGTGTGGGATCTAGAGTTTGGAGATACCCTATATCCTTGCTAATTAGGTCCATGATTATGCACTCCATAGCCTTACATATCAGACTTGTCAGGCTAATGGGTCGATAATTCCAAGGGTCAGTATTCACTCCCCTTTATGGAGAGGGATGACTGTAGCAGTGTATCATTTGTTAGGGACAAAGCCTGAGGTGAGGCTGTGATTGAATAGGGCACACAGATGTGGTGCCAGTTCACTTTGTAATTCTTGGAGAACACATCCAGGGATATTGTTGGGTCCCATAGAAACTGTATTCTTGACCTTGGACAATGCAGCTTTAACCTGTGCTGTCGTAATGCTGGGTGCCTAGCATTCCTCCAGTATGGTGATTGGTCCTTTGGGGGGGAGATGGGTAAAGTTGGCACTTAGTCTGTTGGCCAGTATGTTGGCAATATCTGTTGGCTCAGTGTAGGAGGTATCATTGTGCAGTAACTCAGAGCAAACCTGGGTATTGCCGTAGAGATACTTGATATAACTATTGAAGGCTTTGTGGTTGTTTTTAGTGTCTGCCACAATTCTGCCTTCACAGCTGGCTTTAGAGGTTTTGATGAGGGATCTCAACTTTTTGTTGAGGCTAATAAGGGAGTTTTTCTAGTCTTGGGACTTCACCTTTTTCTGCGACAGTTTCATCTAGTTTATTAATGGCAGGGGACCACTAGATTGGCTTCCTTTTTTTGGAGGAGAGTGTCTTAGTTCTGTTGGGTATGGCTAGTTCCATGCATTTATGTACGTGTTTGTACAGTGCATTGGTGTATGATTCAGCAGTCATGCATCTATTTTCCATTGACATGGGTGCCGTGAAGTTAGCCAGCTCTGTTTTTAGGAGCCCAAAGTCAGTTTTGGAAATGTTTTTCATGGTGGTTACCTTTGTGGGGGGTGTGGGTGAGATGTGGATTTCCATAGTGATTAGTTTGTGGTTGGATCTAACCAGGGAGGAATTGACTATTGGTGTAGACCAACAGTTGCCCATGTTAGTAATAACCAGGTCAAGGATGTTGCTTCCTCTAGTGGGGGTAAGAATGAGTTGGTCCAGGGCATTAGAATTGATGAATTCCAGGACGTGGTTGGCCAGTATATTGGTGCATGAGTAGTTTTCCCAGTTGATGGAGGAGTAGTTGAAGTCACCTAGTATGAGAGTGTTGGGTTGGACCCTAATATTTTCCAGGGTGCTTAGGAACATGGAGTGAGAGTCTTGGGACATGGCTGGGGACCTATAGCAGGCTATGACCTGAATCACTGTCTTAAGCAATGTTAGTTGTACATGAAGTATCTCAGATGCATTATTCTGGGCTACTAGTTTGGAGGTGTACATATCCTTTATGAATATGGAGACACCACCACCTTTGGAGCTTCGGTCCATGCTCTGGGGCCAAAAGGTGTGGAATGAGCTATAGCCTGGTAGCTCAGGGGTGCTTTCTGCTGCTGTAAATCAGGTCTCCGTGACAGCACAAATGTCGGTGTACTCCATTTTCAGGAGTGCTTCGAGCAAGTGCATCTTAAGATTAAGACTTCTAGCATTGAACACATGACCTTCAGATTGAATTTATTAATACCTGTTACGGTGGTAATTTGGTCTTTGGAACAACACCTAAAAAAAGGCACTATAAGGATGGCAAGAGCTTTAGCCAGTATCCATAAACCATTGGTGACAGATGCAGGCCATCTCTGGCAAAGCATCGAGGTCTGTCAATCATGTCATCCCAAACAGACAGATACTGGATCCCCTTAGAAACTTAGCCAATTGTTGAAGTTAATCATTTTCTGCTTGCACTACGGTATAATTATGGGTGATGGTAGGATGCTGCTCAGGGCTAGGGTCATACCTGCCTGGGCCACACAATCCAAGGGCTCCTTCATGACTTTTTTCATGTAGTCCAGTGAGGTGCATCTCAGGTCATTCACACCCACATGTACAGAGACAGAGTCATACTTGTACTTGTGGAGTGACCTGAGTGTGTGTGTTATGTGTCAGATTCTGGCACCTGATAACTTACTATTACCTTCTCCTTATTCAACCTAGTGAGTGGGACATCAGTATGCCTCACTATCGAGTCACCTATGATTAGTGTATTGGGCAAGCTGTTTTGCCTTAGGGGCTTAGGTTGAGGGGACTGTGTATGTGAGCTATGTGTCTTGTGGTTTGTGCTCTGTTGTGGTGGTCGAGTTCATTTCTGCCTTGGAGGTCTCTGCTGTTTGGGTAGATTTCTATTGAGAAGCTCTGCGAAGGTGGGTGTGTGGTATGTGTTTTTATGTGAGAGCTGTGAATTAGTCACTTATCTAAGTAGTTTATGAAATTATGTCATTGTTGCATAACAATTAATATCCAGGAGATATAACTGCATAAGTAAGGACCTATAAAGCAGACTCTCAGAAGTAAATATTCCCATTTCCTTCATATTAGAATCATCATGTATATATAAACATAGACTATGTTCCCCACATGGGAATAGAACCAGTATCCTCCTGTTGCTTTTGACATCCAATACAAATATGCAGACTTCTAGACTATTTGATATCAATACATAAGATAAATCTATACTTTATAGTGTTCCTATTACTGTGAGCGTGATCAACAATTTTTGATTCTATAATGGAAAAGGATGTGCAAGTCAATCAATAATATGCAAACAGTATTTCACCATAAGTTATCTTCAGAATATACAGTATACGTCTGTGCCCTACTTTCTAAACTTGTGTATGTAAGGCATATCAGTTATGACATTATGCTTAAAGAAAAAAAATCTGGTATCTTTTAGTACTGAAAGTAAAAATATAAATTACAAAACAGCAATTCCATACTCCTTTACCACTGTTCCCTTTTGACTATGTATTTCTAAGGTGGTTAATTCAAGGATTTTATTCATTCTATAGTATTATAAACCAGCAATAGTGTAAACAAAATAATTATAAAATATTTTTAGGACGCTGTCCTATATACAGTCACTAGTTTATTAATGTAGTTTCATAAAATGTTTGTACATCTCCTGTGACTTTCTAATAACTCTATTAGTCTAGTTGGACTATAAGAGACTAGCAGTGTTCTGTTAGACAAGATCAGATTCTATGTTTTATTTTCCCTTTTACTATTGAGATCGTCTCATTTGAGGGAACAGTTAAACTATATATTATTAACATCATAAAATAGTTGATTTTGCTTTCTAATAAACTTAAAAGCTTTATCTTCATATTATAACAGTTCTTATGTTCGTACAAGTGTTTAGGATGTGAGGATGTTGCTGTGCTAACCAAAAGAGTTTCTGGTTTTGAGGGTAAACTGTCATTTCTATCTCTGAGCATTTAGAGCTAAAAGCTTTACTTATTAATTGAGGCTTTTACCTTGCGACTGTGGCAGGAATTAAAAGATTATCAAGCTGCTTAAAGTAAGGGCTATATTTAACTAGCTCATGCAGCTTTTCTCTTTCTTATGGCATACAACTTAAACAGAGATCCAAATGTCTCATTTCAGGATTCTAAACTAACTAAACAGCATACTATAACATTCTTGAGCATTTAATTCACATACCCAAGCCCGACTTATAATGTCCATTCAAAAAACATTACCGGAACTTACACGAACTTATAAGATACACAACCAACAAACTATGTACTAGCAGCCGTTTCTTGCAGTTACACTCAAAAATATATATTTTTTTCATAGTTGTGTCTGTATATTATACAACTTACACAATAACTATCAGTACTTCAAGATGGTTATTGCCTTGAAAACCATGTTTTTTTCTTTTTTTTTTCTTTTTTAAAAAAAGTAAATTTTCAAATTTACTGAACAGTGTTAAAAATAAAAAGGGAAAAGTACACTTTGTTTAAAATTTACCTTTGCACATATATGAATCAGAATTTTCCTATTAGATCAAATGGCATTTCTACAAATGAACTTTGATATTAATGATTTTATCATGTGTTAATAAATCAAGATTTACAAGATGTTTTAATAACATATTTATATAAAAGAATGATATGAGGAAGCTGTTGTTTTCATATTATCAAATATATATTCCTAATAGCCTTAGACTGAAAAATTGTATAAATAATTTGCAAGATATGTATATAAAGTTGTAAAGATACATATTAAATAACCAAGGTTACCTTATATATGATGTTAATAGCTGTAGAATCTGAGGTACTTCATTTTGTTATGAAATTTTTATTTATTTATTTATTTATTTGCATTTGTTTAACCAGGATAGTCCATTGGGCTCGAAGAACCCATTTTTAATGGAGTCCTGGGGAAAAAAGCTCCACATACAGATTAGACAAAGATGAGGATATACATATACATTACATGGGGTTAAACATTGAGAAAAAGCTCCACATACAGATTACACAAAGGTGAGGATATACATATACATTTGATGGGGTTAAACATTGCACAGTTTATGTAATTAAACATGCAGAGACAGCTAAAAACACAGGTAATAAGAGTAACAATATATCTATAATTTTTTTTTTTTTTTTTTTTTTTTTGAGCAGAGTTAGAGTAGTATACAGGTAGGCCATGAGTAATGCTACCTGGTGTTTAAACAGTCAGAAGAGGAAAAGTTACTAGAGTAAATAGTAGGTTATGAAGGGTGAGAGCAGGAGCATTCCCATGTGGAGGTTAGATAAGAGTGGAGTGATTTTTTAAAGGATGGGAGGCTTGTAATGGTACGAATAGAGGAAGGAAGGGAGTTCCATAAGCGTGCTAGTGAGAAGGACAAGAGGTTTTGTCCAGGAGGGTGGAGGGGTCTATGAATTTCTATGAGGTTTTGATTGTTTGATCTTAGATGTCTTTGTGTGTGGTGCATTTTAAAGGTAGAAGAGAGTGAGGGGCAGAGGGATGGCTGGAAAATCAGTTTGTGAGCATATGTGAGTTGGGTATATGAGAGGTAGTTGGGTAGTTCTAACCATTTCAGTTTGTGGAGTGGTTCACAGTGGTGTGTTGATGATTTGTTAGAAGTGGCAAATTTGGCAATTTTATTGTAACAAGAGGATAGTTTGGTTTTGGGGGAAGATTGTAGGTTAGTAAGAAGGGGTGCTCCATAGAGAAGGGAGGGTAAGAGAAATGTAGTTGAGAGAGTAATCTTGGTAGCTGAGCTGAGGAAACGATTATGACGGTAGAGCATGCCAAGTTTTTGGTGGGTTTTATTTATGTTTTGTAGTAGATGGGAATGGAATTTAAGCTTGTCATCAATTTGGACTCCTAATAGTTTGGTTTCTGATACAAGCTTAAGGGGGATATTATTTTGGCTGTAGATGGAGAATGATTTACGATCGATGTTAGTAGTTTTTGAAGGAGTAAATATCATGAGTTTGTTTTTAGCAGCATTAAGAGCTAGATGGTTGTCTTTCATCCAATTTTCAATGGTGGAGAAGGCATCCTGGGTAAGCTTTAGTAGAGTTGGTATCGATGAGGCAGTGCAGATGATTGTAAAATCATCTGCATATTGAATAATATTAGCCTGAGGGATAGCATGATAAAAGTCATTAATGAAAATATTAAAGAGAAGGGGGCCCAGAATCGAGCCTTGTGGGACACCTGTAGGGGTATTTAGAAAGGAGGAAGTAGCTTTTTTCCACTTGACTGCTTGTTGTCTATTGGAGAGATAGCTGTTAAACCAGTTGAGTGAAGTGAGAGAAAGGTTTAGATTAGACAGTTTAGTAAGAAGTAGGTTATGGGAGATAGTATCAAAGGCCTTAGAAAGATCAAGAAGAGTGGTAGATACAATGAGTCCAGAATCTATAGCTTTATTCACAGTTTCAAGGAAGGATAGGAGGGCTGTCATAGTACTATGATGGGGTCTGAATCCATGTTGGGTAGGGGTTAGTAGATTGTTGTCCAAGAGGTGGGGAAGGAGTTGAAGGTGGATACATTTCTCCAGGACTTTAGAAACGGGAGAGAGGATGGCTATGGGACGGAAATTGGAGATGTTAGTATTATTTCCACCTTTGTGTAGAGGGATAATGTAAGTTTTTCCAGGTTTCGGGGACAAGACCTTCTTGGATAGAGCGATTGATGAGGATACTGATAGGGAGGGCAATGGCATCAGCAGCTATACTGAGATAGTATGAGGGAATGTTGTCAGGGGCATTGGTGCATGGTTTTAATTTCTGTAGGAGTTTTCTTATGGTAGAAGTTGGAGTAGGTTCAATTGAAAAAGGGTGAGGTTGAGGTGGGGGTGAATGAGAAAAAGGAGTAGGAGGGGAAGGTTGGTTGTGAGTAGAGGGGGTAGGAGGTGAATTGTTGTGTGTAAAAGAAGAAGTAAGTTTGGAAATAGAGTCTATGAAGAAAGAAATGAATTGGGTAGCAAGATCTATGTCTTGTGAGTCTGGGCTGGGGTTTAGGTTTTCAATAGTACCAGGTTTTAAGAGTGAATTTATACCTGCCCAGAATTTTTGTGAGTTAGTTTTATGATTGTTTTGACGTTGGATAAAGTAGTTTTGACGGTCTATTGAGATAAGTTTTTTTACTAAGTTACGGATAGTTTTGTATTGATTGAGGTTTGATGTAGATTTGTTTTTCTTGTATTGTGCCCATGTTTTATCTCTGAGTCGCATGGAGGTAAGTGTATTTTATGTTAACCAGGGGGTGGCTTTCCTTTTTATTCTTTTGGTTATTAAGGGAGCATGATTATTTAGGATGTTTAGGAAGATAGTATTAAAGTGGGTTACTGCATTTTCGAGTGGTAGGGTTTTTAAGGGAGTCCAGTTAATAGATTTAAGATTGCTGGAAAACGCTTCAGGGTTGAAGTTCTTATGGAATCTGGTAGTTATATAGTTGTGAGTAACTTGTAAGGGAGTTTGGAAGACGTCTAGTGAAGATGGGAAGATGATCACTGAGGGGGTCAGGAAGGGTTCCACTGTCAGGGTAGTTATGGGGATGGGAGACTAGAATCCAGTCTAAGATGTTGCCACTTGAGAAGTCTTTGGATAGCCTAGTTATTGAGTTGATTAGTTGAGAGTATTTGAAAAGGTTGATGTTGAGGGGGTGTGTAGGTGACTGTATGGAGGACCAATTAATATTGGTATCTCCCATGATTATAGTTTCATTATGGATGTTACTTGATAGCCAGGAGAGGATGTTTTCAAGTATTGGGATATTATCTCCAGGGGGAATGTAGAGAGAGGCTATACAAATAAATTTGTGTGTATTCAGCTGGAGATGAGCTAGTATTAGTTCTGCATTAGAAAACTGGGAAATGATTTTGTTGTAAGGTGTTAGGCATAGGGAGGATGCATAGAGTAGAGCTACTCAACCACCCTTTTTGTGATCTAATGATTGAGTAGTTTGGTGGTAATATCTCGGCATCCTTAATGTGGGGTTTTAGCCAGGTTTCAGAAATGGATATGATGTCAGGTTTGTTATGGAGTACCCATGCATAAAGGTTAGGGATTTTGTTTGCTAAGCTTTGTGCATTAAGAGATGTGAATAGGATGGATTTAGAATTTGAGGAGGAGTGGTTTGGACCTGGGTTAGGGTGTATATCACCAGATAAAAGTATTGCAGTTAGAAGTTGATTTAGGAAGAAGAGGTATTTGGGTTGTTTTGTTTGGTTGGAGTGAGTAGAAGGATTAGAGGGACATATGGAGAATAGGGAGGGTGTGATGGTTTTATGAGGAAGGATAAGTTTATAGTGAAAACATAGGTTGTTGCTGAGGGGGTAAAGGTTAGGAAAGATTTGGTTATTGTAGTGAGATTTTGATGTGTGGAGATGAAATGTGGTATGTAAGTGGGTAGAGTAAAAATAAGTGAGGCTTAAAAGGAGTAACAGTTGAATTGGGAGGGATGAATATTTTAGAGACATGTTGTGGTGTTGGTGAGGTGTGAAATTGTTTCGAGAAGGATGAGGGGAAGTTGTCATGTGAGTATGGAGAGGGGTGGGAGGGGATGGGAAGAGGAAGGGGAGGGGTTTGATAGTTTGGGAGGAAGTAGGTGTGGTTTAGTGGCTATATTGGTAGAGGTAGTGGGGGTGGGTGGGAATTGGGGGTAGGGTAGGGGAGCGGAGTGAGCCCGCAGGGAGAACGGAGCGGGTAGAGACAAGAGAGCAAAATGTGGGGGGAGACAATCAGTAAAGAGAGAGCAAACCAACAGGTAAGTCTGATGGTAGGAGAAAGGTGGACAATATTCAGAGGTGTGAAGGAAGAGAGGCAGGATGTAAGGGTAGAGGGCGCTGATGGCAGGATTCCTTGGGGAAAGAAGAAAAGGTGATAGATAAGTGTATCAGGGGACTAAGAACAGCGTAACTAGGGGTCAGGTTACAGAAAGCTTACAGAAAAGATGTAGGAAATACAGAGCAGAAGCTAGTATTTTAGAACGGTTACAAAATGGGGTAGGAAATTGCAGATCAGAAAGCTTTCTTTATAGAAAGTTAGTTCACAAACCGCCACCTGGTGGCCATTTATAGTATAGCAATGGTCTTGTCTGGGTGGGTATGGGGGACTAAAGTGCGAAAGAGAAGAATCCGATATTGCAAGGGGGTTAGAATATTAGAGGAAAAAGTTGAAAGCTGTGAAGGGGGGGGTAGGCTGCTGGCTAGCCTGCCTGAATAGTATGCTAAGACTAGTAAAATTACAATTTTGTTTAGAAGCAGTTGCTTAATATGTAACCCTTCAGAGTCAGTGTCAATACATACTGTTCAATGCCTTTTCAGAGGTCAAAGTTTTCAGGGAGATGTTAGGTGGTTTCTCTTAGTTGCCCTAATGTTCAGAGACTTCCTGAAGGGACAAAGCAGGTAGTTGTTGCAGGGACAAACTGGAACACAGTGCTGGTAATATATATAGAGAGAAAGAGAAGATAGAAGGCTTAGAGATGCAATATTGAGTGTAGGGAAAAGAGTTGTGTAGACACAGTTTAAATTGAATGAACACCTTAAACAACAGTACTTTATGGTTCTAACAGACTAATATAAATCAGTCTACAACAGGAGGAAAATGTATATTACAAGCATAATTAACAATTCACAATCAGCAATTCTCTCAGAAAAAACAGTTACATATGTTAACATAAGAATTATTTACAATTTCAGGAGATGGGCAGATAAAACATAGATACCTTGATTGTTATGCCATAGTAGGGAAGTATTTTATGGTAGGGAAGTATTTTATGGTGTTTTCCTTACAGAGCTTTGATAACTATGGAACATTATTAATTATTTGATGTTTAGCTGAAAAAGCAAACAGAAAAGTTGTCATTTTTCTTTAAATTCTCCTATTTTTCACTGGTTTTCCAGTTATTCCTTTCTGCTTGCCTTTTTAATGTGCTGTTATTCCATTCCATTTCTTCTGTTTTGTCTAGAACCTCATTAGTTTTTAAATATGTTATAGCATTGTCCATGTCTTCGAAGATTTTTGTTTCATCTGTGAGAAAGATTTTCAGTCTAGCTGGGAAGAGCAGGTATACTTTGACCTGACTTTTTTAAGTTTTTTTATTAAGGGTAAAAATGTTTTCCTTCTAGACATTACTGCAGCTAAGAAGTCATTATCAAACCTAATTTTTTAATCTTGTATTTTAATTGGAGACTTTGCCCAAGCTGACTTTAGAATCAAGTCTTTATCCTGCGTTGAGAAAAATCTTACAATTGTGGATCTTGCATTTAATTTCTTTGAGAGAGATGTTATTTTTGATAAAGATCTATGGGCTGTTCAATTCCAAAAGACAAACCTTCTGGGAGATCAAGGGTTTTAGGAATCCAAGTTGTTAGGAAGTTTTCATATTGTCATTTTCTATACCTTCAGGTAATCCAAAAAATCTAATATTGTTCCTGTGGGATCTATTTTCTAAGACATCAATCTTTTCCAGCAACAAGGTGCTTTGTTTTAGTAAAAATTCCAAGTTGTGTTCATCTTCTGTCAGTCTTCCTTCAAAATCATTCATGGCATCCTCTATTCCTGATATCTGTGTTTTTTGTTGATTTAATGTTTCTTGTAGTTGTTTTATTTGTCTTAAAGTATTTTCTTTGAAGTTCTCAATTTTATTGTCCATTTTATCCATTTTAAGAGAGATCTCCTGTAGACTGGAAAGAACAAACTGTATATCCTTCCTTAATGAAGAGTCCTGAGTAGTTCTTTTTGTGTGGCTCATGTTGGATTGAAGGCAGAGAACTTCCATAGGGTATTTTGACAGGAAATTGAAAATTAAACTTTTCTTTTTTGATAATCCTTTACTAAGTATATTTACTTGTTATTATTTGCACAAAAAATAAAAGGAATAATTAAAAAAATAAATTTTCTGTCAGGAAAGATGAAACTGTAGTTAAACTAGTGTAGTCCAGATTCAGATTTGCTGTATCCAGGACTGTATGTAAGCTTCTGAGCCCTGCCCCCAAGCTTTCTGTGTTGGAGGGAAGCCTTCTAGCTTATCAGTGGGAGTGGTAAGCACTAGGTAACCTATCTACCACATAAGGAGTGGTTCTGGCCCAGAAATTGTAGTTACAGGCCGTTTGGGCAGTTTTTTCATCTCTCTCAACTTTCTAATTTAAATGTCCGCATTTGCACTTGTTTCCCCCCCTTTCCTGTAACTAGTTTAGTCCAGATACAGATTCTTAGTTTTAGCACTTGAATTTGTTTATTCGTGATCAGCACTTGTTCAGAACTTGTAAGCACTAAATAACCTACTAATTACTACAGCACTCAACCTCCCTCATTACCTAGAGGAAAACAGTTCTGGTACTTACTTTCCTCACTTGCTTAGAGAAAAACAGCTCTTGTACTTACTTTCCTCACTTATCTAGAGGAAAATAGTTTTTTATTCAGGCATGTCCAAGGGTCAGCTCCCAGTGTTCTCTCCTGTCTATCTGATGAATCTAGGCATCTTGGGGCAATGTAGAAATTGCTTCATGGACACAGACAATCCTCTTCGCCTACCACTCAACACTACAACCTGTGAGAAATGCACTTATCTAGCCAAACTGGAGGTAAAGCTCTCTCCAATAAAGACTGAACTTGACAGTCAAGAGGAGAAGGTAAACACTTGCACCACACCACACTCATCACATAGTCTCACTAAATCTGCACCACCAAAATCCACACATAGAACCACAAAAACATTCCAGGAGGCTCTCAATAATAATCTGCTCAATCAACAGAGACCTCCAAAGCAGAAATACAAGCAACCGCCATCCCCAACACAACCCAAATGACACATAGCTCGCAGACTCAGTGTGCCACTCAACCACAGCCAATAAGGCAAAACAACGTACCCAACACACTAGTCATAGGTGACACTATAGTCAGGCACACTGATGTCCCATTCACCAGGCTAAATAAGGAGAAGGTTACTGTCAGCTGCCTGTCGGGTGCAAGGATCCACCACATAACCCACGCATTCAGGTCACTCTACAACAAGTACAAATATGACTCTGTCATTGTCCATGTTGGTGTGAACAACCTGAGACGTACCACCCTGGACTACATGAAAAGAGACAAGTAGGAGCTCTCTGATCTTGTAGCCCAGACAGGTATGACCCTAGCCCTGAGTAGCATTCTGCCATCACCCAGAATGATCCCGCAGTACAAGGACAAAATGGTTGACTTCAACAATTGGCTAAGCTTCTGGTGCCATTCTAAAGAGATCCAGTATCCGTCTGCCTGGAATGACATGGTCAACAGACCACGATGCTTTGCCAGAGATGGCCTGCACCTGTCACCCCTGGGATTCCAGATACTGGCTAAGGTTCTTGCCGCCCCCTATAGTGCTGTTTTTAGGCAAGGTTCAAATGACAAATTCACCACCGTAACAGGAACAGGCAAGCAAAAACTGAGGGTGATGCTACTCAATGCTAGAAGTCTAAATCTCAAAATGCACTCACTTGAGGCACTCCTTAAAATGGAGAACATCGATATCTGTGCAGTGACTGAGACCTGGTTCAAGGCTCCAGAGAGCACCCATGCACTACCAGTCTATAACTCATACCACACTTTTCAGCCATGTAACCCTGACCGGAACAGCAAAGGTAGAGGTGTGTCCATATTCATTAAGGATATCCACACCTACAGGCTAGTTGCTCAGCATAATGCAGCCGAGGTTATCCAAGTGCAACTAACTATGGGCAAAACTGCAATCCAAATTGTAGCTTGCTACAGTTCACCCACCATGCCCCAGGATTTCCACTCCTCTTTTCTTGATGTACTGGAAAATATTAGGGTTCAAAAAACTACTCATGTACCAACCCCTTCACTCAATGCTTTCTGGAATTCATAAACTCCAATGCCTTGGATCAACTTATCCACACCCTCACCAGGGGCAACAATATCCTAGATCTAGTCATTACCAACATGAGTGACCGGTGTTCCATACCTGAAGTCAACGCCTCATTGGTCCGATCCGGCCATAAGCTAATTACCCAAGATATCCACATCCTGCCCCCACCCCATTAAGGAAACCATGGTAAAAAAATTCTCCAAAGCCAAATTCATGCTTCTTAAGACAGAAGTGGTGAACTTCATGACATCCATGCAGATGGAAAATAGAGTTACCACTACTGAATCCTACACAATTGCACGTTATAAGCACTTACATGAGTGCATGTATCGTGCTATCCCAAACAAAACCAAGATGCTATCCTCCAAAAAAAGGAAGCCAATCTGGTGGTCCCCTGCCATAAACAAACTGTACAACAGAAGGAAGAAACTGTTGCAAAAGAGAGTAAAATCCCATGAGTGGAGGAGCTCCCTGGTCAGCATCAGTAAGAAGCTGCGATCCCTGATAAAATCCTCCAAAGCTAGTTACGAAAACAAAATTGCCACTGATTCTAAAGACATCCACAAAGCATTCTATAGCTATGTCATGAATCTCAATGGCAACACTCAGATCTGCTCTGAGTTACAGCACAATGGCACTAAATATACAGACCCAACTGATATTGCCAACATCCTGGTAAATAGGTTCAGTGCTAACTTTACCCCCCTCTCACCCCCTAGAGAGCCCATTTCTATACCGGAAGAATGCAAAGTTCCTGTAATCATGGATGCACAGGTAAAAACCACACTATCCAAAGCCAAGAACACAGCATCCATGGGACCAGACAACATCCCAGACTGTGTTCTACATGGACTACAGAATGAACTGGGACCCCACCTAAGTACCATGCTTTGTGCCTGTTGAATGGCGCACAGTAATGGTTATCCCACTCCACAAGGGGGGAGCCACCACAGACCCTGGGAACTACCACCCTATTAGCCTGATGAGCCTGGTTTGCAAGGCCATGGAACGTATCATCATGGAACTTATAAACAAAGACATTGGTAATCTCCAAACTCTGGACCCCACCCGGTTCGGGTTTGTAAAAGGCAGATCATGTCTCCTAAACCTGATAGACTTCTTTGAAGCAGTCACCAAAGCCGTAGACAAGGGTAATGTGGTTCACACAGCCTATCTAGATCTTGCCAAGGCTTTTGACACCATCCCCCACTCTGGAATTATAGATAAACCTCACTAAACTAGGTGTAAATCCCTATGTCACAAGATGGGTTGCCAACTGGCTCACTGGTAGAACCCACACTTTGAAAGTAGCAGACTCCGACTTCAGACCAGTGACAAGTGGAGTACCACAGGGTTCAGTCCTGGGTCCTCTCCTGTTTGGTATCTACTTCTGTGAAGTATAGGCTAACACAGAAGGTCTTTGGCTAATGAAGTTTGCAGATGACTGCAAACTAGGAGCCATAATCGAAACTCCTAACTATGTGGACATCATACAAAAGGGCCTCACTGAGACAGATGCCTGGTGTCAAAGCCATGGCCTCAAGCTCAATGCCAAAAGGTGCATTGTCATCCCCTTTGGTAAAAACTCTGTACCCATGAACTACAACATAGGCGGTAGTATACTTAACACTGAAAGTGTGATAAGAAACCTTGGGACACAGGTGGACAGTAGTCTCTCCTTTGATAGTCACATCGCCACAGCAGTCAGGAAATCCTTCTACGTGGCACACCTCATCACAAAAGGTTTCTCATCCAGAAAAAAAGAGGTCATTGTTCCCCTCTACTTATCACTCATTATACCCATTATAAAGTACAACGCCCCTTTTGGTATGTACCTCACAAGACATCTACAACCTGTGAGAAATGCACTTATCTAGCCAAACTGGAGGTAAAGCTCTCTCCAATAAAGACTGAACTTGACAGTCAAGAGGAGAAGGTAAACACTTGCACCACACCACACTCATCACATAGTCTCACTAAATCTGCACCACCAAAATCCACACATAGAACCACAAAAACATTCCAGGAGGCTCTCAATAATAATCTGTTCAATCAACAGAGACCTCCAAAGCAGAAATACAAGCAACCTCCATCCCCAACACAACCCAAATGACACATAGCTCGCAGACTCAGTGTGCCACTCAACCACAGCCAATAAGGCAAAACAACGTACCCAACACACTAGCCATAGGTGACACTATAGTCAGGCACACTGATGTCCCATTCACCAGGCTAAACAAGGAGAACATTACTGTCAGCTGCCTGTCGGGTGCAAGGATCCACCACATAACCCACACATTCAGGTCACTCTACAACAAGTACAAATATGACTCTGTCATTGTCCATGTTGGTGTGAACAACCTGAGACGTACCACCCTGGACTACATGAAAAGAGACAAGTAGGAGCTCTCTGATCTTGTAGCCCAGACAGGTATGACCCTAGCCCTGAGTAGCATTCTGCCATCACCCAGAATGATCCCGCAGTACAAGGACAAAATGGTTGACTTCAACAATTGGCTAAGCTTCTGGTGCCATTCTAAAGAGATCCAGTATCTGTCTGCCTGGAATGACATGGTCAACAGACCACGATGCTTTGCCAGAAATGGCCTGCACCTGTCACCCCTGGGATTCCGGATACTGGATAAGGTTCTTGCCGCCCCCTATAGTGCTGTTTTTAGGCAAGGTTTAAATGACAAATTCACCACCGTAACAGGAACAGGCAAGCAAAAACTAAGGGTGATATTACTCAATGCTAGAAGTCTAAATCTCAAAATGCACTCACTTGAGGCACTCCTTAAAATGGAGAACATCGATATCTGTGCAGTGACTGAGACCTGGTTCAAGGCTCCAGAGAGGACCCATGCACTACCAGGCTATAACTCATACCACACTTTTCAGCCATGTAACCCTGACCGGAACACCAAAGGTAGAGGTGTGTCCATATTCATTAAGGATATCCACACCTACAGGCTAGTTGCTCAGCATAATGCAGCCGAGGTTATCCAAGTGCAACTAACTATGGGCAAAACTGCAATCCAAATTGTAGCTTGCTACAGATCACCCACCATGCCCCAGGATTTCCACTCCTCTTTTCTTGATGTACTGGAAAATATTAGGGTTCAACCAAACACCCTAATAGTGGACGATTTCAACTACCCCACCATTAACTGGAAAAAACTACTCATGTACCAACCCCTTCACTCAACGCTTTCTGGAATTCATAAACTCCAATGCCTTGGATCAACTTATCCACACCCTCACCAGGGGCAACAATATCCTAGATCTAGTTATTACCAACATGAGTGACCGGTGTTCCATACCTGAAGTCAACGCCTCATTGGTCCGATCCGGCCATAAGCTAATTACCCAAGATATCCACATCCTGCCCCCACCCCATTAAGGAAACCATGGTAAAAAATTTCTCCAAAGCTAAATTCATGCTTCTTAAGACAGAAGTGGTGAACTTCATGACATCCATGCAGATGGAAAATACAGTTACCACTACTGAATCCTACACAATTGCACGTTATAAGCACTTACATGAGTGCATGTATCGTGCTATCCCAAACAAAACCAAGATGCTATCCTCCAAAAAAAGGAAGCCAATCTGGTGGTCCCCTGCCATAAACAAACTGTACAACAGAAGGAAGAAACTGTTGCAAAAGAGAGTAAAATCCCATGAGTGGAGGAGCTCCCTGGTCAGCATCAGTAAGAAGCTGCGATCCCTGATAAAATCCTCCAAAGCTAGTTACGAAAACAAAATCGCCACTGATTCTAAAGACATCCACAAAGCATTCTATAGCTATGTCATGAATCTCAATGGCAACACTCAGATCTGCTCTGAGTTACAGCACAATGGCACTAAATATACAGACCCAACTGATATTGCCAACATCCTGGCAAATAGGTTCAGTGCTAACTTTACCCCCCTCTCACCCCCTAGAGAGCCCATTTCTATACCGGAAGAATGCAAAGTTCCTGTAATCACGGATGCACAGGTAATAAACACACTATCCAAAGCCAAGAACACAGCATCCATGGGACCAGACAACATCCCAGACTGTGTTCTACATGAACTACAGAATGAACTGGGACCCCACCTAAGTACCATGCTTTGTGCCTGTTGAATGGCGCACAGTAATGGTTATCCCACTCCACAAGGAGGGAGCCACCACAGACCCCGGGAACTACCACCCTATTAGCCTGATGAGCCTGGTTTGCAAGGCCATGGAATGTATCATCATGGAACTTATAAACAAAGACATTGGTAATCTCCAAACTCTGGGCCCCACCCGGTTCGGGTTTGTAAAAGGCAGATCATGTCTCCTAAACATGATAGACTTCTTTGAAGCAGTCACCAAAGCCGTAGACAAGGGTATGGTGGTTCACACAGCCTATCTAGATCTTGCCAAGGCTTTTGACACCATCCCCCACTCTGGAATTATAGTTAAACTCACTAACATAGGTATAAATCCCTATGTCACAAGATGGGTTGCCAACTGGCTCACTGGTAGAACCCACACTGTGAAAGTAGCAGACTCCGACTTCAGACCAGTGACAAGTGGAGTACCACAGGGTTCAGTCCTGGGTCCTCTCCTGTTTGGTATCTACTTCTGTGAAGTACAGGCTAACACAGAAGGTCTTTGGCTAATGAAGTTTACAGATGACTGCAAACTAGGAGCCATAATCGAAACTCCTAACTATGTGGACATCATACAAAAGGGCCTCACTGAGACAGATGCCTGGTGTCAAAGCCATGGCCTTAAGCTCAATGCCAAAAAGTGCATTGTCATCCCCTTTGGTAAAAACTCTGTACCCATGAACTACAACATAGGCGGTAGTATACTTAACACTGAAAGTGTGATAAGAGACCTTGGGACACAGGTGGACAGTAGTCTCTCCTTTGATAGTCACATCGCCACAGCAGTCAGGAAATCCTTCTACGTGGCACACCTCATCACAAAAGGTTTCTCATCCAGAAAAAAAGAGGTCATTGTTCCACTCTACTTATCACTCATTATACCCATTATAGAGTACAACGCCCCTTTTGGTATGTACCTCACAAGACATCTACAACAACTGGAAAGGCCACACAAATATCTCACAAAGAGGATTAATGGCCTTAAAGAGATGCCCTACACAGACCGTCTCAAACAACTCCAGCTTTACTCTGTCGCATATCGCCTACTCAGAGGTGATCTCTGCCTAACATACAAGGCTATGTCAAACCCAGAGCTATTGGACATGCTCCACTTAAAGAAATACTAGTCCCTCCAAGCTACATGCTCTAGGGACCTAAACCGTGTCACCACAATAAACAGAGCATGCCGGAGGGATAGATTCCTGTCCCAGAGACTTCCCATACTCTAGAATAAGCTGCCTATCTATATCAAACAAAGCTCCTCATTAGCACTCTTCAAGAAAAATCTTGATGATTGGATGAGAAATAGGAAATTCACCCCGGGGATCAACTCTGTGGCTCTGCCCGACAGTGGCACAGGAAAATAATTTTCTTGGGTGGCAAAAGCCTGTGTACCTTTTTGGCTGGGCTTGCATAGGCCCTAGGGCTGATAGCCTAGTACCTACCTATGAACCTATGAACCTATGTAGCAGAGCTGATGAAAGTTGCTGTTACTCAGTCAGCATCTCGGCCACACCATTGAGTTCATTTTCAGTGGAGACCTGGGGAGAAAAGCTTCAAAGTACTACAAAAATATTTTAGGAACAATTATTTTACAGTCTTCAAAAGTAATACAAATCTTACACCAAAAAAGTAATCCCTTTTGGCTCCTGAGCCCTCCTGAAGGGCAAATTATTGTATAGCAAGAATCAGATGGCTACAGTATATTCCAGATGTCAATTAAGTACTTGTAACAACTTCTGATATGATGGTGGCATTCAGCTTTGGGCTTGGACCCCCTATGTAAGACAGATCTACAACCATATTAATATCTCCTCCAAACAAAATTGGTAAATGTTGAAATTCCAGCTCCTACAAGACTGTCATATCATCTAAGGAAGGAGAAAAATGTTAATGAAGTTTCGCCACTGGCCTGTGGTCTCTGCTGGCTGATAGTTTCTGGTAGCTTCTTAGTCTTCTGGTCGCCAGGTCCACTGGCTTATTTTCAAGAAATTACAATTTCCCTTGAAAGATTGCAGCTTGGACTGTGACCAGGGCCCTACCCGACATCCATAGTGCTTCTACAAATTGCAGCAGCTCAGCAGGCACCATTTTTAAAATATTATATTGTCCACATTAGCTTTCTATTTTGTCCTTGTCTCATCCTATTTCAAGTGGGCTTGCCACGTAAGTTTTCTTCACTGTTACTGTACATTTTTTGCATTTATGTTTGTCTTCCCTATGTTCAGAGACTCCATGTATTAAGTTGTGCAAATTCAAAGCTGAAGCTGTGTTATGATAAATGTCTGTCTGATCCAGTTGTCCGACCAAAAAACCTAGTCACCTATCTACCTCTGTGGAATGTTTTAGATGTACCTTGGTATTTCTTCAATTTGTTGTACTGTAGCCTACTTATTAGTTAAAAATAAGAAACTTTGTGGTAACTGAATAATTTTAATAACTAGACTTATGCATTTACTCATTATTGCTTGAAACTGTTTTAGTTATAAGACTATCTGACATAGAATGGGAGCATTTATGGCTGTTATAACATAGATTAATTGATGCTATTCTTACTGGGTTGCTGTGAAGGTTTTCAATTGCACTTTTACAGTCTGTTTCTGTATATCTAGCTAGGTCCCACTATAAAACCCCATCCACTGTAGCTAAAGCAATATCATTTTATCTATATGGTCTCTGGTAGGGCTCCAGTGATGTCTTCTTAATCCTGCTAATTTCAGTCTCTTCTACTCTTTTTAACTACAGTCACCACACTCAATTTCTTACCAGTTAAGAGTGCTTAGCATCACCTGAATGCTGTATTGTGTGAGGAAACTTCCCTTTTTTGCTGTAACATGAACACGGTACTGTAGTGTGCTTGTACAGCAATGTATGTTGTCCCATGGTGAAATAAGCTGTTACATACATTTTAATGTTGAAACAAAGTGATAGTTGTTGAGTGATGTGCACACTTACTGGGATGTTACTGTTAGGTCCTCCTTTCTCCCATTTACTTTTGTATTTTTTATCAGTCTTGGCCAAGTCCTAATCAAGTTTCTAGGGTACATTCATTTACCCTACCAAACAAGTTTACCTTATTTAACTTATATTGTACTGCATCCATTTTCTGGATATTTCAATAAGGTAAAAGCTAGGGAACGGTACATGATTAATGGAATTTTGCCACCAACCTGTGGTCATAGCTCTCAGCCTGGAAACATCAAAAATCTGGACAAGGCCAATGAAAAATAGGTACAAAACTGTGTGCTGGTTAACATCTAATTTGCATACATAATTACGTAATTCCACCCACTCCAATGGAATTGTGAGATACCAACTTTCAAATGCAAACTGAAGAACAGACAACCAAAATATGGCACCAGAGTCCCCCTGCAGCCATTCCAATGTCCCTTTACCTGGCTATTTCACCCCATTTACCATAAACCCTAATGTGTGCTTACTGCTTCACTTCTACAATGATTATTTGGATTTTATTTTTACATTTTATAGCACAATGCACAAACACTAATAGAGATCTGCTAAACAAAGCAATACTGTCTTACAATGAAAATAGACTTGGCATTAAAACTTCTCTGCCCTTGAAATTCACATTCATTGAAACAGCATTGAAACTCACACCACATACAAAGAAAATGCATCTGGCCAGTAGTGGATAAAGATTACTTTTGGGCTGTTTTCAAATCATTGGCCCCTTGCACACAAAACAAGAAACATACATGTTTTCTTTTCTTTGATACACCTTCCTGACTTTATTTAATTATATTCTTTGTATAATACAACACACTTGTTAATCAGAGCACATTTTAAATGTATTGACTGTATTATGTATTATATTATGTATTGCTTGAACCTTTTTCTAGTAGGCTGTACTGTAGGCAATGAAACAAAATGCATGAACCAGTAATGACAAAACTACCCAATTCAGATAATTTCCATCATAAAAGTCTACTTCCACACCCGCACTATAAATAGAATGGCAGTAGTGTAAGCCATAGGCATCTTGCATAGCTTCTCGCACTTATTTTCAATTTCAGTTTTTTTTTTTTTGGGGGGGGGGGCAAAAGTCAGAAACCAGGGACACATTTTAAACATTGCTTGTATAATTTTGGAAAGTTGCTAGGATGAAATGGTGTGTTACCACCATGCATTTCACTGGCAAGTCTTGAACCCAGGACCCTGTGCACTACAGTCAGACCAACATGCCACTATGCCAAATCAGCAGTTTCCTGAAAAATAGGAAGACTGAAACTTAATAGCTATCATTTAGTGAATTCAGTTCTCACTTCTCACCATAGCTCTCAACCTCTTAGCACAAAAACCCTGGACAAAGACAATAATGGGGGAGTACAAATTCAGTTCTCACTTCTCACCATAGCTCTTAACCTCTTAGCACAAAAAACCTGGACAAAGCCAATAATGAGGGAATACAAATTCAGTTCTCACTTCTCACCATAGCTCTCAACCAATACAAATTCAGTTCTCACTTCTCACCATAGCTCTCAACTCTTACCACAAAAAACCTGGACAAAGCACACAAGTGGTGGTGGCTAGGGACTTACCAGGGATACATTTTAAACATTGCTTGTATAATTTTGGACAAACACACACACACACACACACACACACACACACACACACACACACACACACACACTCACAGTCATATAGGTAGTATATTCAGTAAAGTATTGTATTTAGCAAAGCCTTCAACCTAACATCACCAAAATAGGGAAAACTGCTTCTCATAATTCAGAGCAAATGGGCAAAATGTGGAACACTTACTAACAGTGTACTAACACCTTAAGCTAGAAATCTGATAGCATGATTAAAATATGTTATTTTATACTTACATACATTTTTGATGGATTATTATGATTAAGTAGTATTTACCATGGATATTAGTTAAAAGAATTCATAGCAATGTGAAACAGAGTCAGTGAAGTAGTATGTTTTTAAGTCTACAAAAGGAGGGACATTTCTCATAATTATGCATATTTGAGAGGTGTGGTATGTTGTATTGCTACTTGTTTAT
Organism: Protopterus annectens; assembly: GCF_019279795.1. Lineage (NCBI taxonomy): Eukaryota > Metazoa > Chordata > Ceratodontiformes > Protopteridae > Protopterus > Protopterus annectens. The sequence goes on along the minus strand of NC_056729.1, from coordinate 1,939,929,990 downwards.
TCTTTTGAAGTATTCTTTGTTGCATTACCACTTGTAATGCCATAGGCGTTTGTAGATGACATCATAGTTATTTGGGAAGGCACACTGGACTATTTTGAATCTACGACATGAAGTCTTGGGTGTAGAAAAGGAAAATACAGCCCAAAAGATACAACAGGTTATTTGTAATCTTGTTTCAATATGTATTTTATTTAATTGACTTTGATGCCTATTAAGTTCTCATCATATATTTTTTGTACTTTAAATTATCAAGTTTTTATTTGATATATACATCATTCACTTTGGTGTTTTGGTACTTCACTTTTTCTACACATTGTATACAAATTGACACATTGTAGATGATATGTTTAAGCTTTTGACTCATGTCCTTAGCTTGATGCTGTAGTCTAACCACTCATACAACTCATAGGTTCATAGGTTCATAGGTAGGTACTAGGCTATTGGCCCTAGGGCCTATATAAGCCTAGCCAAACAGTACCCTGGCTTTTGCCACCCAAGAAAATTATTTTCCTGTGCCCCTGTCAAGCAGAGCTACAGAAGTGATCTCCGGGATGAATTTACGATCTCCCATCCAATCATCAAGATTTTTCTTGAAGAGTGCTAATGAGGAGCTTTGTTTGATATAGATAGGTAGTGTGTTCCAGAGTATGGGAAGTCTCTGAGACAGGAATCTATCCCTCCAGCATGTTCTGTTTATTGTGATGGCAAGGTTTAGGTCCCTATAGTGTGTAGCTCAGAGGGATTGGGATTTCTTTACATGGAGCATGTCCAACAGCTCTGGGTTTGACATAGCTTTGTTTGTTAGGCAGAGATCGCCTCTGAGTAGGCGATATGCGACAGAGTAAAGCTGGAGTTTTTAAGACAGTCTGCGTAGGGCGTCTGTTTGAGGCCAATAATCCTCTTTGTGAAGTATTTCTGTGACCTTTCTAGTTGATGTAGATGTCTTGTGAGGTACATACCAAAAGGGGCATTGTTCTCTATAATGGGTCTAATGAGTGATGAGTAGAGAGGAACAATGACCTCTTTTTTCCTGGATGAGAAACCTTTTGTAATGAGGTGTGCCACGTAGAAGGATTTCCTGACTACTGTGGCGATATGATTATCAAAGGAGAGACTACTGTCCACCTGTGTCCCAAGGTCTCTTATCACACTTCCAGTGTTAAGTAGACTACCACCTATGTGGTAGTTCATGGGTACAGAGTTTTTACCAAAAGGGATGACAATGCACTTTTTGGCATTGAGCTTGAGGTCATGGCTTTGACACCAGGCATCCGTCTCAGTGAGGCCCTTTTAAGGATGTCCACATTGTTAGGAGATTTGATTATGGCTCCTAGTTTGCAGTCATCTGTGAACTTTGTTAGCCAAAGACCTTCTGTGTTAGCCTGTACTTCAGAGAAGTAGATACCAAACAGGAGAGGACCTAGGACTGAACCCTGTGGTACTACACTTGTCACTGGTCTGAAGTTGGATTTAGAGTCTGCTATTTTCACAGTGTGGGTTCGGTCAGTGAGCCAGTTGGCAACCCATCTTGTGACATAGGGATTTATACCTAGTTTAGTGAGTTTGTCTATAATTCCATAGTGGGGGATGGTGTTGAAAGCCTTGGCGAGATCTAGATAGGCTGTGTGTACCACCTTACCCTCATCTACAGCTTTGGTGTCCACTTCAAAGAAGTCTATCAGGTTTAGGAAACATGATCTGACTTTTATGAACCCGAACTGGGTAGGGTCCAGAGTTTGGAGATTACCAATGTCATTGTTTATAAGTTCCATGATGATATGCTCCATAGCCTTGCAGACTAGGCTCATCAGGCTAATGGGGTGGTACTTCCCGGGGTCCGTGGTGGCTTCCCCTTTGTGGAATGGGATAACTGTTGCTGTGCACCATTCAGTGGGCACAAAGCCAGAGGTGAGGTGATCTTTTATATGATCAATGAATTGTTATGCTTTGTATAGCATATATACTGTGTCTACTGAATATATATTTGCATGACTTCAGGGTATATGTAGATTCTGTGATATATGAGTAGTAAACAAGGAAAAGTAATATGCTATAGTGTGACAAGATGGCTGCATGTGCATGTTACAGTACACAATGGCACTGTACTTTTTGAGGAGCAATAGTAAGGAGCAGTGCCCCATACTAGTATGGAACCATAGACTGTGATCCGCTAATTCAGCAGTCATTACATAGACGCTGGCATGCACTTAAAATAGGGCAAATTTTACAGCGTGATTCTGTGTAAAGCTTCTGGTGCTGTTATAACACAATGAGCAGATGAATAGCTCTAAAAGCACTGCCAATAAAATGGATACAAATATGAATGTATGTATTTGTACAAACAATTACATATAATTATATACATGTGTGAATGCACAAGCACTCAAACACACACACATCCATACACACACACACACACACACACACACACACACACACACACACACGCACACACACAACACACACAACACACACACAAACACACACAGTTTTCTTACTTGGTCTGTATTCTTTCTAGCCGGACTGTCTGATTTCTTGTTCCCCAATGAACATAAAATAATCCATGCTGATAAGCCGTTAGAAGACCGTTCCCACTCGCATTTGAGGAGCCAGAAATGTGTGTATGATGTGAGCTCCTTGAGCTCAGTTTAGACAGGCTGGTAGCCCTGATGCGCACGCGATGACATCAGCTCAAACAGTGCAAAAATTCGAAAAATTAAAAAAAAAAGAAAAGAAAAAAATCAAAAATGAGGGGTTGCCATTTGGGAATCGTTGCACCCCTTCATATGGACCCCAAAACTCAGTACCAACTGAGTAATTCAGTATGGTTGGGAGGTATGCCTGTGGTCTCTGCTGGCTGATAGTTTATTGTAGCTTCTAGGTCTTCTATTTGCCAGGTCCAGCCTGCTCCAATTGCCCTCACTGCACTCAGGTTCACTCTGCTCCTTTACACTACCCCAATTCCCACTCACCCCGCTTACTCTAAATTTATAATCTAACCCCTCATTTCCCCTCCCCTTCATCTCCACATCCTCATGTACTATTCTTCCAATCATCACTTTCATCTTTCCTCCTTTCCTCACCTCCTCTAACTTCTCACCCTTCCCAATCAAAATGCTGTCTAAACTTCCCCTCTTCTACCCTGCTCACCTTGCTCCACCCTCAGTACTTCACCATCTCACTGTAAATCGTGAACATGTATTCACCATTCCATAAACTCATCCTCACCATAGAGCTTAAATCAGCAAATTTCTTACCCTCTCCTGCCTCTTCATCCTAATTTTCTTTTTCTATGTATTCAGACAGCAACCCTCCTTTTTTCCATGCCTACTTTCTGTTAAAATTTCCACCACTCATAGTTGCTCACACTCCCCAGCCATGATCATCACCTGCTTCAACACTCCTCTTCTTCTACTCTATCACCTGTCCTCCTATCAAACTGACACACTGAAGGAAACTGCCACTATCCTCAACTCTTATTTCATTGACACCATTAGCAAACTAACCCAGAATAATCACACTCCCAATCTTAGTATTTCTCACTCTCCCTTTGGCCATAAAACTCCCTTTTCACTCAAACCAGTCCCCACTGACTATATTAATCACTACCAAACAAACAAAAAACATGTCCCCCCTCAGCAGATAATCTACCACTGTACTTCCTAGAGCTATCTTAAAACTCAGTAGACTACCCTAGGTCTATCCTCATCAACCAATCTATCCAAGAATCTACAATCCCCTCTATCTGGAAACAATTCTGCACTATACCCATCCATAAAGCAGGACATGCCACTGATCTCTCAAACTATAGGCCCATAGCCATACTAGAAACATACTTACACAAACAGCTCCTTGATTATCTTCTTGAAGAAAATCTATTCACCCCTACCCAACATGGTTTCTCCATAGTCGTAGCACAACTACTGCTCTTATCTCTTCCACTGATGCTGTCTCTCATGCCAGAGACAACAGCAAACTAGTTCCCTGTCTATTTTTAGATCTCTCCAAAGCCTTTGACACTGTATCTCACCCCAAACTTCTCACTAAAATGTCTAATCTTGGTCTCTCTAATTCTACTCTGAAATGGTTCTCAAACTGCCTTACCAACAGACAGCAGTCCATCAAATGGCTCTCATCTTTCTCACACTTCCTCCATGTTAATACTGGAGTACCTCAAGGTTCCATTTTTGGACCGTTACTATTCAGCATCTTAGCAAACTGTCTTCATACTCCCTGCACACATTCCTTTCTCATGCAATATGTGGATGATTTCACTGTCATTTACACTTCTGATAATCTTTCACACCTCCACACTTTAACCCAAAGCTCCTTCAATTCCATTGAAAGATAGCTAACTGAAAATCAACTACTACTTAATCCCGCAAAAAAAAAATTATTTTATTCCTCCCAAAGTCTCCTTCACATCTTAAGTGTTCTTTCAATGTCACATCCCTTGAAAAAAACTGCTATAAATGTAGAAGCACATATCAAGCTCCTGGGTGCTATCATAGACGATCAACTAAAATTCAATCTTCATGTCCAAAATTGCATAAAAAAGACTCAGCAAAATCTGAGTTTGTTCTATAGAAACAAAAAAAATTCTCACTAAGGAATCCATACTTTGCCTTTCCTATGCCTATCTTTGTCCCAGTCTTATTTATCCCTCTCCAACCTTAACCAATTTACAGTCCTCTCTAAAGTGTAAACTCAAGCTCTCTTATAATAAAGTCGCTATGTTTGCTGATGCTCAACCCTACAACTTGTACCACTGCATTTCTCTGAAATCCTTAAACTGGCTTCAGCTCCCCAACCAGCTCCTACTAGCTCAACTGCTCCTTACTCACTCCATTAGTAACAAACCTACCTCCTGCCCTGCCATAGCTCCCCTCATCTCCTTCTATACTCCCAGTCACTGTCTCATGAGCTCTGACCAGCTTCTTCTGGCCTCAGTCTGGAATAAACTTCCTCTGACTATTAGAACTATATCCAACACCCTCAACTTCAAAAAACATTAAAAGAGACTCTACTGAACTCATGGATCTGCTCCTGCCAAAACCCCACCTAACTCTCATCCCTAGCTCCCACCCCTCACTTCCCCTATACCTCCAATAATTCTCCTGCAGTTCTCTCTTACCTCCTGCACTTCCCTTACTCTTTTCCCACTCTTCCTTTATTTCTCATACTTTTCCCTTTTTACCATTCACTTGCTACTGTTTTATGTCCTTTCTATTCCCCTTATATACCACCTTAGTTGACTCTTCACCTAGTGGTATTAGGTCTTGCAGATTGTTTTATTTTGTACTGTATTTCAGATTTTGTTGTGGATTTATACTTACTACCGTATGTCTTCTATACTCATTTACTTTTAATTTAATTTTTATTGTATGTTTTCTGAGATTTTGCATGTATTTTGAGATTTTTGTTGGTACCTATAATTATTTCTGTATTTAGTGTCTGTCATGTATTTGAAGTTTTCAGTACTTTGTGCAATTTCTGCCATGTAAATTGTTCTGTATGGAGCTTTACTTCCTAGGCCTTTGCTGAAGAAAGGCTCCTTTTCAGTCAGACATACCCGGTTAACAAATGTCAAAATAAATATAAAAACTAGCACTATGTAAACACACAGTACCCTGAGGTAAAATAGTTCTGTAACCTTTAAGCATGACAAGAGTCTGGGGAGAACTATTGCAGTTGCATATGCCATAAGGAGGAAGTAAGAAGGAAATCAAATAAAAAAGACAGTCCCCAGGATTCAATAAACTCAGTGCAGGAATGGGGTTATTCCTGCACAGAGTGAACCATGTCCATTTCTACTTAGCTTTAACAGCAGCACACCTTACATATTCATGAAGGCACGCTCCTGCTAAGGCTAAGCGGGCACAAACACTACTGAGTGTAGAGGCCATGTTTAAGTAGTGCACGCACATCTAACATGCCCCCATGCACTCATAAAGTGCCAAGCAGCACTTTGAAAGCAAATAAAATAGAAACACAGTGTCCATGGACACTGAAATAGCTAGGAGATCACAAAATAAATGTAGGTGGTATGTGACAGGTACTGTCGCACCCCCCCCCCCGTATTGTCAAAGTGCCATATGGCACTTTTGCAGCATCAGTGTCAGTGTCAGTGGGCAGGAAGTCTAGATGAGAAGCAGTGTGTGCAACAGTGTGTAACAGCTACTGTCACACACACACACCTGCATTGTCAAAGTATCGTAAGGGCAGTGCCAAGTGCTTTTTTGAGTGCAAATGTGCCAAAAAGCAGCCAGCCTAATAAGGGATAGTGACAGGTGGACCCCCTGCATTGCAATTGCAAACCATTCCCAAAATATCCAACTGTACACAGTTTTTTGCAGAATGCCCAGAGATGCCTGCCTCACCTACCTCCTCCTCCTCTCCTAATAAATCAGTATAAAAAAATATAAAATAAATGGCAGGGGGCAAAATACAAAAATAGATTATTTAAATAGTCATTAAATAATGAGAAACATTTGAGTAAGACTCCACATCCATCAGAAAAGTCATGCTAATACAAAACCTATTATTCTATCAACTTTTTAAGTTTGTAAGAGCAATATTTAAAATCAGTCCCTATGTGTCCCCCTTACAATTGCCCTTACTGTGACTGACAAAGAGCATTGATACATGTAAATAAAGTGGGTTTATTAATTTCCTTTTTTATTTTTTCCATTCTGAGGTATGTTTAAGTGTAACTGAGTGGATGTGCATGTTAGGGTCCTCTGCTCAGGATTTCTGAAACATTTCATAGCAGCTAAATAAAAATGTATAGCTAAAATCTCAGTGATGAGATAGTGTAGTGGTTAAAGACCCAGCTTTATATTCAGGCGTTCACGGTTCGAGTACCAAGACAGGCACTTTGTTCTTACATGGGAAAGCATTTTTAAAATTATTTTTATGCTAAATTATGTAGTAATTGATATTTGTTACCCAGTGTAGTGTAGCAGATCCAAAATGGAAGTGTGAGTGCATATAACATGTGAAATCACCCATGTATACACAAGTGTCCCATACAGTATAGTCACACCCCAAGGTAATGTAATGAAAGCACATAGAGGGATGCCATGCAAAGTAAATCATATATACTTAATAATATGTCAGTAATGATGAATTTATCTACAATCCTGACATTTTTTTAAATGAAAACTGAGCAATGCTAAGTAGTGCTCAGCAATGCTTAGCCAGTTTAAGCATTGCTTAAATGTGAATGCTAATCAGCATTTAGCTCAGATAAGAGGATTTGTGCACTGTTAAGCAGTGCTCAGCATTTACCTCTTTAAGTACTGTTCAACTCAGCTTAGCAGATTTGCCCATTGCTTTGCTGAACTTAGCATTTTGAAAATGGTCCAATGACAGCAAAGGGCAGGAATATGGCCTTATTTAGACTGCACAGGTGGGAATACAGCCAGAACCTGTTGTAGTTGATCTGTGCATGTACTATTTTGGGCGTTGGTGAAGGAGCGCACTTTCAGCCACAGAGCTGGGGCATTCAGGAGTCCAGGGTCATGGCTGGACTGCTTGTAGAAAACCATGATGAGAGACTGCTGCAGAGCCAGTATCAGGGCTCACAATACAAAGTGGAGGCCTGGGACCATCTCATATGTGATTTCACCAGTGCTACTGGCATCCCCGAGCTGGTAAGCAGGTACGGCATCATTATGCTGACCTAAAGCAGAGGAAGGGGGCACTCTTCACCCAGCAGATCCAAGATGCATGCTCCAGCAGTATGTAAGTATCAGTATCAAGTAGTTTGTACCAAAGTCTATCCTAAGTATGTGATAGACAGGTATGCATAATGTTTGTTTTGCTCCTCTACAGCTGCAGCAGAGAGGGCTAGCAACATCGAAACCCATGCCAACAGACTGTTAAGACTGCACCGACAGGCTGGTGAGTTCAAATCTGTCTTGCAGTATATAGTGCAAATAACTAAGAAGGAGTACATTGTTTACTGCCAGTAGGTATACTGTTACTGTGTTAACCGAATAAATAAAGTTTGTCCAAGTAATATTGATTTACAGGATATGTAGTACTAAAGCATTGTGCCAGGTCACTCTAATAAAGTTCCATACCACAAACTGATGTGTTTACCCTGGTATGTTGTTGTAGAAATAGAATGTATACAGGTTCTCCACAGAAAATGTGGCTTTGACAGCATACATTAACTGAGGTTGTTCTGAGAACCAGCTGTTAAGAAAAACTGTAGACTGTGGAGCTGTAAAACAAGATATAAATGAAATTTGAAATATATAATGCACCAAGCTCTGAAGCCTGAATAGTAATGTATAATGTATCACAGTGTGTCCCATGCAACATTGCCATGTGTTAACCTTTGCTTTCCAGATTGTATTATTTCAAAGGATTAATGCACAGTATACTATCTGTCATGCATGCATCTCAGAATTACACAATTAGACTGTCTAAACAAGAGAGTATTGAGCCAAAACAATTCAAACAGGAAACAGTAGTTCTCCAGTAGCTCAGTGTGATGAGAAATAGCTTAGTTGTTAATTTGGCACACCCAGACATGGTTTAAATCCATGGAGTGGTAGTAAGATGTGCATATTTACACACAAGGAATCAGGAATAAATGTAGAAATAGTCCAGTAGTGTTAACAGATATTTTCTTCACAGGTTTTACAGGTAAAGAAGTGTTGGTAGTAGCTGTATGAAAGGTAAACTAATACACCATGTACAACTGTTCCACTGTCCAATCCCACACCTGCAAATTCAGGATAGGTAAAAACAACATGTACACTTCCCAATACATGTCTCTAAAGTGGTACGCTGTCATGGTTAGTTGGCACTGCTGCCAATAACCCTGGACACAGATAGGAAACCAGGTGAAGTATACCAGTAGAACACTCCTATAACAGCAGTGCAGGGTACCCATTCAGTGCCAGATATGTAACCCTGACATGTACGAGTCCCCTCTAGTCACATACCCAGAGTTGTCACAGTTTGCCCCATGCCATTTCAGGTTGACAGTTTAACATGCATGTTTGTGCTACAGTAGCTATGGGCCACAGGTAAATGTAAAGTGAAGGAAGTCCTGTACAGTATTGAGCAGTACTGCTGTGAAAAATAGAAGCCTAAACAGTTTTTAATGGACTTTCTGTCTCTCTCTCCCCCACTCCTTATCCACATCAATAATTCTCATCTATATACTACGGGTTTGTTGTTCTCAAAACCTGATGTTGGGACTTGTGTCCTATTATGTTCATTCCCCACTCAGGAATCCTAGAAAAACTCACTAAGCTAGGCATCAACCCCTATATCACTAGGTGGGTTGCAAACTGGCTCACAGATAGAACCCACAGTGTGAAAGCAGCTGACTCCAAGTCAGACTGTTGACCAGTCATGAGAGGAGTCCCACAGGGTTCAGTCCTGGGTCTTCTCCTGTTTGGTATCTACTTCTCTGAAGTCCAGGTCAACACGAAGGGACTCTGGCTGACAACGTTTGCAGATGATTGCAACTTGGGAGCCATAACTAACTCCTCAAGTGATGTTGACATCCTACAGAAAGGCCTCACTGAGACCAATGACTGGTGTCAGAACCATGGCCTTGAGCTGAATGCCAAAACATGTGCCGTCATACCCTTAGGGAAAAACTTGGTTCCCATGAATTACCACATTGATGGTAGTCCACTGAACACAGAAGGCATCATAAGAAATCTGGGAACACAGGTTGACAGCAACCTCTCTTTTGACCACCACATTGCCAGTGTGGTTAGAAAATCCTTCTATGTGGCACATCGCATTACTAAGGGTTTTGCATCCAGGAAGAAAGAGGTCATTGTCTCCCTCTACTCTTCCAGCATTAGGCCAATCATCAAGTACAATGGCCCATTTAGCATGTACCTCACCAGACACCTACAAAAACTGGAGAGGCTGCATAAATACCTCACAAAGAGGATCCTAGGCCTTAAACACTTGTCCTATATAGACAGACTCAAAAATGCTCCAACTATTCACTGCTTCATATCGCCTACTTAGAGGCAATCTCTGCTTGACTTACAAAGCCATGTCTGACCCAGCTCTGTTAGAAAAGCTACATCTAAAGAAATCCCAATCCCTCCACACTACGCACTCCAGCTTGTTCTGTTCAACAGAACAAGCTGGAGGTACAGGTTCATAACCAAGAGACTGCCCATGCTATGGAATAGACTTCCCATACATGTCAAGTGGAGCACCTCACTGGCCCTCTTCAGGAGAAATCTTGATGAGTGGATGGGAAATAGAAAATTCACCCTGGGGATCACTCCAGTGCCACTACTTGACAGAGGCACTGGGAACTAAGGTCGGATGGCATGATGCCAGGGTAATCCTATGGGCTAGGCTTGTAAAGGCTCCAGGGCCATTAGCCTAGTACACACCTATGAACCTATTATTGTTCATATATTTGATTGGTTGAATGTTAAAATACATTGTTCAAATCTCAAACCCAGGACCCTGTACACTATAGCCAGAGCAACATACCACTACACCATTTGAGCTGTAGGAGTTTTTGATGTTTTTTAAAACATATCATGCAGTAGAGTGATTTAACAGTAGGGGAAAAAACTCTGTGGAATCAGTCGGGTTTTGTATATATACATACACACACATATAGATAGATAAATAGAAAGACAGATAGATAGATAGATAGATAGATAGATAGATAGATAGATAGATAGATAGATAGATAGATAGATATAGATTATATATAAATAGATATATGGATATAATATATATGAAAAAAATATATATATATATATATATATATATATATATATATATATATATGTGTGTGTGTGTGTGTGTGTGTGTGTGTGTGTGTGTGTACACACAGTTTCCCAAATCTTTACATTTATGTTATATTCTACTTCCCTGATGCTGTACTAAATCTGCTTTTCAATTCACACAGATAAACAAACACTTTTAGGTACTGACATGGGCTAGCTGATTGATTGTTTTTCTCTTCTCACAGCTTTCTCCAAGTCCTGGTCCATAGCCTCCCCCTTTTCTTGTTCTGCTAACATAATTCTAGAGTAAGTTTCCTAGCCCTGATAAACCTGTTTTCTCAGAGCTTTCTCCAAGCCCTAGCTCTTAGCGCCCCCCCCTTCTCTTGGTCTTCTAACATAATCGTATTGTAAGCTTCCCAGCCCCGTCAGTCCTGTCTATTCCCTCCCTCTTCCTCTTGAGAGTTTACTTATTCCTCCACTGAGCTGTGGTGCCATCTTTAAATACTAAAAACCTCTACCTGACTACAATCTGTTTCTGTCTGCCCCACGGGCATTCCTCAGTAGTGTGCACAACTGTAAGTACCATTTGTACTTATAATTGTACTTACATATTGAATCAAAAAACCTGATGTATAAAGGCACCATGTTTTGGCTTAGCATTTCTGCTATGCTTCATAGGAATCTCCAGTAGTGTACTAGCTTATACCATATTCCATTCTTTTTTAATTAGTACTCTATTGAGTCATAATTTACTGCATGTCCCTTACTAAAACCCCTGGCATAACTACATTATTTTCCTACTTCTAAGTGAACTGCAGCACCCCACTGGTGCATAAATAATAAAAACAAACAGAAAGGTAACATTCAAACCAAAATGATAGGCTGCCCTATTTCTGTAGTTGCTAACCTTCTCACTGATTGTTTTCTGTTTGGCGACTGCTGCACCTCCCGGATGGTGTAACGCATTCCATTCACCCTTCGGGCTAACTCCCCTCCCCTACCTCGCTCCCAAATTTCACCCACTCCACTACATGTTCTTTTATACATCCCCTGCCTCCTCCCAACCCAACACCTCTCCAATCATAATACACCTAAGCTAAATCTCACCCACCTGTAGATCTATATCACCCCAAACATCCACCCCTCCTACAATGCTCTACATATCATCACTCCCAATAACCCCATTTGCCCTACTAATCTCTTTCTCTTCTCTTACCTATCTCACATTTTTTCCCAACCCTTGTCATAACTCTCGCACACACTCCACTACATCTTACCATCAACCTCACTTCCTATCCTACTCATCCATCTCATATGAACTTTTTACCTCTAACCCAATCTATTTTTTCAAACCAAAACTGCTCCCAACCCAACCCCCTGTACTCCCCTCTTAAATGTGGTACCAGAAAATAACTACTCTCACACAACCCAAGTTACCCTTGCCCAACAAACTGCCTCACTCTTCTTCTCCACCACATCTCTCTCTCACTAGCTGGTGACATCCACCCCAACCCCGGACCCATCTCTAACATCAATCTCACCAAACCCTCCACTCAACCCACAAACTCAAAGTCCATTCACCTTACAACACTTAATGCACAAAGCCTAAAAAACAAAATCCCTAACCTCCATGCCTGGCTCTCCCATAACCACTCCATCATTTCTGAAACCTGGCTGAAAACCTATATAAAAGATAGCAAAATCCTACCACCAGGTTTCCAAATCATTTGCAATGACAGAGCCCACAAAAAAGGTGGTGGAGTAGCAATAATCTACCCCACCTCCCATTCCATAACTCCCTACTCCAATAAAATACCAACCTTTGCCAATGCTGAAATTATAATAGGTTTACTAAAAATAAACAACCACAAGTCCATATGTATCACTGCCCTCTATATTCCCTCTGGTGATAATATCAAAACTCTTGAAAACATCCTGTCTTGGTTCTCCTCCAATATAAAAAATGAAACCAATATACTTGGTGATACCAACATCAACTGGAATACTATTAACTCTGAAGCCCCGTCCCACACAATCAACCTGAACAACTTTTCCCAACTAATAGAGTCTCCACCCAGACAAATAAATATGGCACCTCTTGTACCATCATTGACTGGATCCTAACAACTCACCCAAACCTTATCACCAAATCCGGAACATTACCTGATCCTCTCAGCGATCACCTACTAGTCTTAACTGACTGTCTCCCATCTCCACTGCATAAACAACACCATTACATCCAAACCCACAACCTCTCCTCTTTTAACCCTATAACTTTCTCCAAATGCTTAAAGCACACTGACTGGTCCCCTCTAAAAACCGTTCCTCTAGATGATGTTATTTCCCACTTTAACCACTCATTCCTAACCCTTCTCAATCAGCAAGCCTCCCCCTCAAACAAAATGCATCAAAACCAATCCCTGCCCATGGTTATCAAAAGATACTAAACTAGCCTTGCAACAAAGGGACAAAAAATGGACACAGTATCAAAACCATAAAAACCCTAACACCCTCCTAGAGTATAAGCAACTTTGAAACTCTGCAAAATACAAATAATTAAAGACTGCAAAGCCCACTACTCTAAAATCCAGTCCTTGCACTCAAGAAATCCCCAAATATTCTGGGACTCCATCTCATCCATGCTGCATCGTGGCAACAAAGTAAACCCCTGCCCAAATCCCAGCCTCTCCAACCTTGAAAGAGCCAGCCAGTTCAACTCATTCTTCATAGACTGCATAGCTAACTATCAGCTTTCTTCCCAACCCCCTCCTCCACCACCACCCAATCCTACCCTAACCACCACTCCAGTCATCAACCATTCTCCACATCCTTCTGCCTCAAGCCCATCCCCACAAGCACTATAAAAAGACTTCTCCTCAAACTCAAACCCTGTCGCAATGCACCCGACAACCTTCCACCCACCTTCCTCAAACAATCTGCAGACAGCATTGCTTATCCCATCTCTAGTCATAAATAGATCTATACAATAATCATATGTCCCTTCTATCTGGTGCCATGATTATATTATCCCCTTCCACAAAGGTGGCAAAAATACTAATACCACAAACCTCAGGCCTATTGCCATCCTTTCCCCTCTTTCTAAAATACTAGAGAAAACAATACAAGCACAACTAATGGAACACCTAACACTAAACAATATCCTATCCCTACCCAACATGGCTTCCGCCCTGGCCACAGCACCATGACTGCCCTTCTTTCCTTTCTTAAAACCATAAACCTTGAACATGATTCAGGCAAGTTTGTATCCACACTATTCCTAGATCTGTCAAAGACCTTTGACACCATCTCATACACCCTACTTATACCCTAGCTCTCCATCCTACACCTCTCTCCCACCACCATTGCCTGTTTTTCCAGCTACTTGGCCAACCGCCAACAAGCTGTCTAATAGAAAACGTCAACCTCCCCCTTCCTTCCCACACCCACAGGTGCCCTACAAGGTTCTGTTCTTGGCCCTCTTCTCTTCAATCTATTCATTAATAACTTTCACCAATCCATCCCAGACTCATCTATCATCCAATATCCAGATGACTCAACAATCATCTGCTCATCATTCCCCCAGCCCTCTGAGCTCCTAGCAAAAACCCAACTAGCCTTCTCCAAATGAGAAACCTGGATGCAGTCTATCCCTCTGGCACTAAATGCAAATAAAACCAAACTAATGTTTTTTCCCCTACCAAAAACACCATTGACAAATCCACATTCATCATACAGAGCCAAAACAACACCTGCCTTGAAATCATTCCCAACACCAAGCTTCTTGGCATCATCATTGATGAAGAACTAAAATTTGACACCCACATCTGCTCCACAATCAAGAAAACCCACCAAAAGTTAGGTCTCCTCTACAGGCTCAACCACTTCCTAAGCCCCTCTACCCATCAAACCCTTGCATCCACCTTCCTACTCCCCTCCCTTATGTATGGTGCCCCTATTTTCACCAATCTCCATATTGGCCCTTGGTCCAAACTTGAATTCTGCTACCACAATATCTCCAAATTTGCAACCAATTCAAAAAAATGATCCCACCACTGCCACTCCCTCCTCATACTCAACTGGCTTGAACCACCCAACTACCTCAGTTTCCTACAACTCACCATTGCCCACAAGCGCATCTTTAAACCTGCCAACTACCCAACTCTTGCTACTTCCTTAAAACCTTACATTCCCAATCACTCACTCAGATCCAAAAACCAAAATCTCCTTCAGGTCCACAAACCTGCACGACCTCCTGGCCATCTACTTCTGTCCCAGTCCTTAGCTAAACAGTGGAACTCTCTCCCCACACACCTATGCAACCTACCTAACCATACAAATTTTAAATCTCAACTACTCTCTCATCTTTCTTCCAAATGGGAATGCCCTTGCCACGCTCCAACTTAACCCCCTCATTCCACCTTGCACTGACTCATCCAGCTGCCTCTACTATTACTTTGTCCCACCCAAAACAATCCCTCCTCTACCAAAAACGAGTTTTCTGTCTAATATCTATTGTACTATACTCTCCACTCTCAATTATATGATTACCCTCTCCATGCATAATATTTTACTAACCTAGTAGCTCTATATTTTGAAATGTTAAACCTACAATTGAGTTTTTAACAAAAATATTCACTTTATGTAAATGTTGAAATTTCTGTATTGAATTATTTCTTTTCATTTTTGTAATGTGACAAACCAATTGCAAATATCATGGAGCTTATCTGTAAATGTTTAATTAGCTATATGAATTATGTCCTTTTGGAATGTGAAATGTAACTTGCCATTATTGTGGAGCTTTTATCCCCTGATCTCCCCTAAAAACAGGCTCTTCTTGGCCCAATGGACTTCCCCAGTCATCAAACTTAAATAAAATAACATGTAGTGCAGTCATATCTCAGAACCATACCTCTCAACCTCTTAGTGCAAGAACTCTGGACCAAGGTTGTCAAAATGGGGAGACAATGGGCCAAAACTAGGGACGTATTTTAAGTATTTCTCTTATAAACTTAGAAAGTTACTAGAGTAACAGGGTTTGTTTCAGCATACATTTTCTGAAGGATATGAGGTCTGAAAATGAAATTTATGTCATTATTTACTGACATAAATCCTCAGATCATCACAATGATTTACCAGAAAAATACAAATAATTTGTGGAACAGACCAAAAATATCATCCAATAACTGGATATCAAGCAACAATCCGGGCAGTTGAGAGGTATGCTCAGAACCCCTTAGTGCAACATATCTGGACTAAGCCTGACAAAGTGGGGGGGGACAAAGGCATGAAAATAGGGACAAATCTGAAATACTTGAGTAGATAAGCTGAGAAAGTTGCTGCAGTAACACCGTCTGTTCTAACATATATTGACTGACATAGCACAAGTCCAAGATTCAATTGCTTCTCATAAGTTAGTGACTTCAGTCCTCATATCATCCCATTGATTTGTCAAAAATACACAACAGTTATGGGGACCAGACCAAAGATATGAGCCAGACAACTGGACATCCTATGAATATCTGGACATAACATAACATTAGGAAAACTACATTGAGCTAACAAGCATGTTAACAAGCACCGTCCCAACTGCAGTCAGACTGACACAACACTACCCCAAATCAGCTATGGGGAATTACACATGCATTTGCAAATACATCAGGCACTACAGGTATGTAACAGTAGTGAAAAACAGACAATGGTGTGAAAGTGAATACCCACAACCAATTGCACCACAGTCACAGCAACATACTGGTAAGCCAACTGAACACTATAGTATAACAACTGTGTGAACAAAAATATCATGTTTGCCACTCACACACTACCCCTATATATACTGCCCCAAGTCACAGAGTAGTAGGAATCCTGAGGTGGTAAGGGACACTTTTTAGTCTGCACCTACAAACTTATACAGCTGACAGACCACCAGAAACTGGAGCAGCATGCACCGTCAGATAGAAAAGGACCCATGACACTTACATCGATCCCCTCCCTACACAGCCCAACTAACATTTACACACAACACTGCTACACAATCCTGACAGTCTGTTAACAATTGACAGACATACACAGGCCTTTCACCTGTACAAATTCCCACAGAATGTCCAGGCTTTCTCCACGTATATATGGCCCCTTCCTCATAACATGTCTGGGATTATGCTACATCACTGGGACAATATCAGGAATAAATACATTAAATAATGATATACCATACCTATCAACCTCTTAGTGCATGACATCTGGACAAAGCCTGACATAATTGGGGGACAGAGGCCCAAAAACAGGGTCATATTTGAAATATTGCTGTTATAAACTTAGAAATGTGCAGGTGTTACAGGGTTTGTTGTAACATATCTTTTCTGAGGGATATGAAGTCAGAAACACAAATGGATGTTAGCATTTACAGACTGCAATCCCCAGAGTATCCTGCTGATTTGCCAAGGACAAAAACTGTCTGAGGAACAAACCAAACATAAGAGACAAACATCTGGCCATTCTGCGGATAGCCCTACAGTTGAGAGTTATGTCATCCACATAACACTGTCAGACTTGAAATCACACAGAAAAATGCATGTCCAGACAAACCCTGTTAAACTAGCATTATTCCAACTGTATAACAGCAATACTTACATTCTGCTCCTAAGTCTGGAACCTTCTCCTCTATGTTGTTGGGCTGCCTCCACATGTTTTGTTTTAACAGGTATTTCCACCTAACCTCTGAGATGCTGTAGTTCACACACCTCCATGATATCCTCCTCACAGTCAAGGAAAAGGGGCATTGCCCACATGAAGTACTCAAGTTATAGGAGTGTGTGTCTATGCCATTGGCTATTGGAATAACAACACTGCTGTTCTGTATGCAATTAGCAATTGGTGAACACCAATTGGTGCACAGGCCATCACCTACTCATGAGCATTACCTGCAAAAGGCAAGATGCAACCTATGCAAACAGGTCTATTCCTCTACATGTTTAGACAGAGACAGAGAGAGAGAGAGAGACAGAGATGGAATTCAAGAATACTTGGTAAAAAGGTATGTCAAACAAGTAAGCATGTAATGGAATGCAGTAGGGGGTATGCAATAATGGGAAATAGAAAGTTAAACAAATATGTATCAGCAAGACTTGCTGTACTGATATATTGCTGATCAGCACCTATGGTCATAGCATCTGGGTCTGTCTGCAGTGACATAGATCACAGCTCAGGCCCCTGAGTCACTGCAGGAAAGTCTCACATATAACTACTACTGGAGTGTCTGTTGAACAATACTGACTGTGACACTGCTAGGCCAGCTACTAGGATATCATAAATTTCTATATGTTACTAGTGAATACAACTATGATACAAGTTTGTCTTACAAATCTTAGAGACCTATACAGGGTATGTGCATAGTAAACTACTGTCGCAGATGTGTGTGTTGAACTGCATGTGATATACTGAGCTCATACCGTTCAACTGTCCAGTGTTCTGCATACTGACCACATGTGTGCCTCATATTTGTAGCCATTTACTCACAGAGTATTGTGTTATGTCTGGCAAATCATTGTCAAATCTGTGAATCGTGACATCAGAAAATAATGAATGTCGGACATCCTCCAGGGTATTTCTGTGAATGCAAAGCCTAATGTGCTATCAACTGACTTGTGTGTTATAGTAATATTAATAAAGTGTCACTAATTTTGGGCCATTGCCCCCCATTTATGTGTGCCGTCATCCAGATGTCCTGCTCAACAGGTTGAGAGGTATGACTGAGCAGCAAGAGTGTAAATACAGTGTGCCATACTGACATAGAACAGAAATGTATATTAGGTATTGCCTGTGTACATGTATATATGAGTAGGTATAGCTGGAAGCCTCAAAACAACAGACATGAGATGCAAAATGTCAGGTAAATAAGCTGTACATGTTGTACATGTGTGTAATCTTAGTTTCAGTGCATCCAACAGACATAAATGTCTACAGCTACTGGTTGTTGCATTGCCCTGACAAACAAATGGGTACTAGAATAAGCATGATTATCAGGTTGAAATTGGAGAAGTATCTGACTGTGTTATGACCTTGTGTCCATGCCTACTACAAACAGCTATATGAGCACCTACATATCTGCATGGACTCAGCAATACCTGACTCGTAAAACCCACCTGCAACAATGTAGCATAATCCCCTTTAGTGGACAGCAGCAATACACAAACCACATAATAGGTCACTATATTGGCTGTACAGGGCCAAGTAGGAGCAGGCACCAACTTGGAAGCAACTCCACCTTTGTCTGAACAAGCATATACAATCATAGGTGAATCACTGTAAGGCTAACTATGAGTACAAATTGGACACATCCACCAAGGCCAATCACAAGGCCATCTTCACATATGTCTTCAATCTCAGAGGCAACAACCCAACCCACCCTGTACTTGTGGTCAGTCACACCACATACACACATGCCATAGCTATAGCCAACCTACTGCAGACAGGTTAACGGAAAACATCACCCCCTGTCCCACCATCAGTATAGGTTCATACGTACAGCACCTGCACCCCTCCCCTCAACATCAGGGAGCAGGTCAATAATGCCTACTCAAAGACAACAAAAGTAAGTGTCCATGGGACCTGATAACATTCCTGCTTGCATCCTACACAAACTCAAGCATATGCTCCCAGCTCCATTACACACTGTAGTCAAGCAAAGCCTGAGCACCATCAACATCCCTTCTGCATGGAAGATAGCCACTGTTATCCCTCTACACAAAAGTGAATGATAAATGGAGGATTATGAAATTTACTGGCCCTCGTTGGAGGGAACATGACACATCAGGACCAGGAGTGCAATGCAAGCTCATACTGTGCTGATAGATGACAGGGATATGATGTGGTCATAAGTGGTGGCTAGTGCTAGGCAATGTTGATGTGCAGGTTCTGTAAATAATGTTGACCAATGTATGAGGTCCTGTGATGTGTTTCTCTGTTTATGTCTTCCAGGTGAAATGCAGAGTGACAGAGAGCCACCTTATATGGAAGCTGAGAGAGCAGCAATCAATGACAGCATAATCCAGCACCATGGGCTGATGTTTGGCCATAGCCAACAGCATCTGTGGGAGTGGACCTCCCTGTGGGACGACCTCATCCACAGGGTAAATAATGTGGGCCAGCATGCATGAACATATGAGCAGGTCAGACATTGTGCGACTGACCTCATCCGCAATGCCCGGCGAAGGTCTGCTGCTGTGGCCAGGGACCGTACCACCACAGGTGGGGTCCTGCTATGCAGGCCCCACTTACACCTATGGAGGAGCTCCTTGCCAACCTTGGAGCAGCCACCACACAACAACAGCAAAGTCAAGACACCCACATTGTGGAGGTGGGTGGCACCCAGACAACAGGTGAGGAGTATCCAGGTAAGGTCCTAGTGGACATCAATCGACTACTGTAGCAGCCATACTGGCATCCGTAGAGTATCTAGATGCATATGTCCAGTCATACTGTCGTTGTGGGTGGGGTTTTGCAATGCACAGTAGTGCACATCTATGTTGAAAGCAACAAATTGTGTAGTATCGGAGCTTGTGCTGTACATGTGCAGAAAAGCAGCATTCATCTTGTACCAATGCCAAATGTGAGTCTGCTGACAACACCTCTCTCCCACAACTACATACGTCCCTCTGGTCTGGATGTGGGACAGCAGCCTGAAGCTGGTGAGTATGGAATTGTCCTGTTGTGGCTCACCAATACCCCAGCCATGTCAAGATCATGCATTTTACCATGCACACAACTGTTACTTTTAGCCATATTGTGATATGTGCATGTTCACTTGTGGTGGGTTTGACTGCATTGCATCAAAGTGGTCATCACAGGGACCTATTTGCAGGAGATATAACACATCTGTAGCATATCTCACAACTTGTCAGTGCAAGAAATGAGGACAAAGACTGACAAAATGGGGGTACAAAGGCCCAAAAACTAGGGACATTTACTGCAGGTTTTGAAGTCTGAAACTCAATTGTATGTCATTAATTAGTGACATTAGTCCTAAGATCATCCCAGTAATGTGTCAGACAAACACAGGACTTATGAGGAACAGACCAAGACTAAGAGCTAAACATCTAGACATTCTCTGAAAATCTATACAGTTGAGAGGTAACTTATGAACGCCTTCATGTAATATTAATTGTGAGTGTATTAAATATAGAGTATTCTGTAAGGACCAGCACACTCGCGGACCTACCCCCCCTGACCTTAGTCTTAAATATCTCCCCCCAGCTCCTATCCTAGTGGAGCTGGTGCTCTCCCTTCTTTCACCACTAGAGGGCAGCACACTACTTGCCATGGTAAACTATCTTTTACTTGCAGTAGAAATCCACTAGCACTGTTGTCCAGCCTTTCTCTGTTATCCCTGCGTCTATTTTTTGACTCAAGTAATTACCCCTTACCCAATGCAAAGTTGAATAGGGTCTTATCCTGGTTAGAGGGAGAGCTTCAGAATCTAGACAAGCCCTTATCAAGCATTACCATAGCTACTGGCTCTTCTCCTTCTTTAACTCTCTGCTTAAACTCCCATCCCTGCTCCAGCATCAGTTATAAATTTGCTCCCCACCTTTCAGTTTAGTAGTACTAGAAAAGTTTTTCTTACCTTTACTTTAGCCTGTAGAATTTAGTCTCTCTGTTAAACTGATTGCCTCTCAACCTCTCTCTGCTCCAGCCCGCTCCGCCCTGTGGGCTCACTCCGCTCCCCTACCCTACCCCCAATTCCCACCCACCCCCAGAGGCCCTACTCATATACTTACCCAACCACACCCCCTACTAGTTCACACCCAATATACTTTATTGCCTAATTATCACTTCTAAGCTTTTCACTCCTATCTAATTGCCTGACCCTGCTCCCTTCCATCACACTACTACTCATTACCAACCTTTCTAAACCTATCACACCCACTATGACCTTCATATTTAAACTACCTCACTTACTGCTACTGCTGATTTTCCTTCCTTTATGCCATACCCTCACTTCCTACGAGCACCTTACCCTTAGCAGAGCACTCAATTTATCTAAACATTCTAGCTTTATCCGTCCTATAGCTGAACAAATCCATATTAACCTACTGTCTTCCTGCCCTTACCTTCCACCTCACTATCACAGAGAAGCCCATAACAGGTATCACACCACCAGAAAGCTCTACCTAATGCCCTCCAAAAACGTCAACCATATTCCCAACACCACAAACACTCTTACTGTTACATGGGGACATTCACCCTAACCCGGGCCCAGATAACTCCCTACTCCATACCATCCCAGACCCTACAACTAACAACCTAAATTCACCTTTTTCTCCAAACTCCCTTTCAATAGCACATCTAAATATTCGTAGTGTGAACAATAAAATAACGCAACTCCATGCTTTAATAGACCTCTACTCATTTGATATCCTCTGTCTCACGGAAACTTGGCTTAAACCAGGTACCAAAGACAACTTAATTACTCCTCCTGGCTACAGCATTTTAAGACTAGATCGTCTAAACAAAAAGGGTGGGGGAGTTGTTTTACTCTATAAATCTGACCTGCAGGTGACCTCAATTGACTCACTAGCTCCATCCCCCGCTAATGCTGAAATACTTTGCAGCAAACTCCAAGTAAATAAAAGCAAAGCCATCTATATAATATGTTCCTACATCCCTCCAGGCAACAACCTAGATTCACTTGAAAACATCCTTAGCTGGCTCTCCTCTACCTTTCCACAAGAAACCATAATTTTAGGAGACTTCAATATTGATTGGAACTCCTGCATATCCCCCAAACACACTACACAACTCAACCTCTTTAACTTTCAACAAACCATAAACACCCCTACTAGGATTCACAAATCTACCAATAAACAGACCATCTTGGACTGGATATTGGTCAACAGTAATCCCACCTCATATAAAACTGGAATACTCCCTGACAATATCAGCGACCATCTTCTCACCTACATCACTAAACAAAAAAACAACAATCTCAAACAGGCTACCTATCGTACTATACGTAACAAGAAAAGATTTAACCTTCCAAGTTTCCTTAACGAACTCAAAGAATATAACTGGTCAGCTCTTAAATACCTCCCACTTGATGAGGCCATTACTCTATTCAACAACACATTCCTCCAAATTCTTGAGCATCACGCCCTCTCATGCTTAGTTAGAATAAGGTCCAAAGCTGCTCCATGGCTCTCTAAGGAAACTAAGCAAACTATGCTATTAAGAAATAAACTCTGGACAAAATGGAGAACTACTAAAAACCCTACAGATCATCAAAACTTCCGACAACTTAGAAATATTGCAAAAAAACTGACCCTCCTTGATAAAAAAAGCTTCTACCTTCAATATCAACAAAACCAAAACCATAACCCCAAAAATTTCTGGACAGGAATCAATAAACTGCTCCATCCAGGGAATACCAAAACACCCACTCCTGTTAACCTAGCCCAGACCCCTCCCACTACAATAGCCAACACTTTTAACAACTTCTTCTCTGAAACAGTCACCTCACTAGCAAAAACTATGGTTCCCCCCACCTCCCTTCAAAAGACCTCTCCTCTTACCAACAGCCCCACTCTAAAACTTGGCACAGTCTCCCCAACCTATATACATAAGCTACTCTCAAAACTCAAACCATGTACTCCTTCTGCCGACCAACTTCCAGCTGACTATCTCCAACTAGCTGCTGCTGAACTAGCTTACCTGGTCTCCATCTTAATCAACAGAACAATAACCGAATCTACTATTCCTTCTCTCTGGAAAGTTTCCCACATTATTCCACTGCACAAAGGAGGTAACACTAACGAACTATCTAATTTCCGCCCTATAGCCTTACTATCGCCACTATCTAAAATTATGGAACGCTGTATTCACCATCAACTTCTTAACCACCTTCTACTAAGTAACCTTCTTGCAGACTCCCAACATGGTTTTAGACCTTTTCATAGTACTTCTACTGCTCTACTCTCCTTCACAGACACTATCAACAAAAATCACATTAACAACCTTTACTCCTCAGCATTATTTCTTGACCTCTCTAAAGCCTTTGATATGGTGAATCATAAACTTCTGCTAGACACTCTACAATCTCTTGCTCTTGACTCTTTAGTGTTGCGCTGGTTTGACTCATATCTGACAGAAAGAAAACAGGCAGTCCTTTGGGAAAACCACCTATCTTCTCAGCTCCCAGTCCTAATAGGGGTCCCCCAAGGATCAATCTTAGGCCCCCTTCTCTTCTCTATATTTATAAATAACCTGTCCTCCTCTCTCCCAACATCCACATGTATTCAGTATGCAGATGATTCAACTCTCGTCTGTTCTGCTGCATCTCCAGCTGAACTTTATTCCTCCACCCAAAAAGTCTTCACAGCAGCAGAAAACTGGTTCCAACATATCTGTCTCCTCCTTAATCCCAAAAAAACAAATTACTCATATTCTCTCCAACCCTTAAGTCAGCCCCTCTCTCCTTTTCTATTACATCTACCAAAGGTACTATCATCTCACCTGATTTATCCACTAAACTACTAGGTGTAATAATAGATAATCAACTGAACTTTGACGCCCATATTGACCTTACTATCAAAACTGTTAATAAAAAGATAGGAGCCCTCTACAGACTTAAGCCCTTTCTAACAACAACTACTCAAGTGTCCCTAGCCCAAACTCTTCTCATCTCCACATTACTATACGCCTCCCCAACTTTTATCAACCTCTCTAAATCTAACCTTCAGAAACTTGCCACGGCCTACCACAGCATTGCTAGGTTTGCTACGGTTCCCCATTTCGCACACATCATTGTGTTAATCTCAAAATGGTTGACTGGCGTGAACTTCAACATCTTATTCTATTACATCAATTAGTCATCACATATAAAATTTTCCATTACCCTACTAATACACCCATACTCAATAACCGTGTGGCCCCCTACAAGAATCTCTCTTCCCTTCGCTCTGCAAACAAACTGCTAGTAGCCACTCTCAAGTCACACAATAAGGCAGGCGACTCCTTGTTCACCAATACTATTGGCCCATACTGGAATAAACTCCCCACAGAATTGACTACTTTGGGCTCATCACAACTTTTCAAGAAACAACTAAGATACTATCTCAAATCCCACTGGCTATGCCCTTGCTTGAATCCAGACTGACCTCCCATCTAACTTTCTTTATACTTCTCTTCATTACTTCTCCTTCTTCTCTCAATACTAACCCTCTGTAGCTCGCCTATCTCTCAAATGGACTTTCTTTTTTCTCTACAAGGTCACTTTCTCCTTTTATAAGATATATTACTGCAACATGTCATCTCACCTTGTTTTTAAACCTATTAATCATCCCTGCTGTGCAATTTCTGTTTCCTAGAACTAGTGCCCAGGCACTAATTGTTTATCATAATTCTTAATATTGTAAATATTTGTGATTCTTATAGTTGTTATGAAATATATGGGATCATGGATCCCCTCTGTATTTCTCCTTTGTTTTGTTTACCTATCTTAACATGCTACTGTAAATGTAACTACACTATATTGAATTTGTTTTTTACAGTCTTATAATTTTTGTTTCTTTCATTTTCTTTTATTGTCCTTCTTGAATGTGTTTACTAGTACATAGTTGAGCTTTTCTCCTCGGGCCTCTGCTGAAAATGGACATGTATCCAGCCAGACTAGCCCGGTCAACAAATGTAAAATAAATAATAAAATAAATAAATAATCTGTAGGAGTTGCCACTATGCTGTACGGGTGAACAGCAATAATGTTTACATGGGTGCAGTGTGTGCTAGTTGAAGGCCCCTCACCTACTAACACTACTCACTTATCCCAGAGGTGTACATTAGTAGTAACATTAAGTGGAAAGGGCTGCACTGCATGATGTTGAGGGCCTGTCCAGAGTGTGTATGTTGTGGTCTGACTGTGTGTCATGCATGTCACCATTTTTATATTGTGAGATCTGTGTAATGTCTTTGTGCCACCTCACCTGTATGTATCTGTGTGTGTGTGTGTGTGTGTGTGTGTGTGTGTGTGTGTGTGTGTGTGTGTGTGTGTGTGTGTGTGTGTGTGTGTGTGTGTGTGTGTGTGTGTGTGTGTGTGTGTGTGTGTGTGTGTGTGTGTGTGTGTGTGTGTGTGTGTGTGTGTGTGTGTGTGTGTGTGTGTGTATGTGTACCAGCAAACCTTATAGTGCAGGTATTAATTTACATATGTTGTCTTCCCCTCACGAGTGGACATGTGGGTCATGGTCCCTCCCATTCAGAAGCTGATGTCAGTGTCTCTGCTGACTCTGACAATGATGGTGGTCATAGTGAGGCACAGGTGGGGTTGTCCACTGAATCCACAATGTCCCCGCAAACAGTCACAATGCCCCACACATATCCCATCCCCAGCAGCCACAGATAATGGACAGTTAGTGGGTGGTGGCATGGAACGGCTAGTGTGGTGACTATGGCAAGTGTGAATGTAGACACTAGTCATAGCCAGAGTGCAGGTGAGGTCCCACACAGGTGGATGGACAGAGGTGCTCGAAGGAGGACTGCTGCCCATCAAGCACTTGTTGCACGTGCCACAGCAGGTGTCACCAGAGGCACGTTTTGGGCCATCATGGAGGCACAGGCACGTCTAAACGCAACACCAGACAAATATTCAGGGTCTTGGATGCAACTCTTCCTGGCATCCATAACAACCTACATGATGTTGCTGAGGCCACACATTACAATACTGAGGTCATGAATAGAAAGTGGGGTGAGACCTTGGCAATTCTCAACCATGAACTGTCTTTGCTGGAGCATGTCGTGGGAGATGGGCAGCGACCATGTGGAAGTAGGTCAGCACCAAGATCAGCTGAGAGTCTATGGGGCTGTGCACCTTCATACTCCAGTATTGGCAGTACCACCAGCACTGCCGAAGAGAGGGTGCTGTCCACACCACAGTGGAGCAGGCTATGGGCATGTGGTCCTGGCCGGTCCCATCAGGGACATGGATCCACAGAGAGCAGTCACTATCAGGAAGTAGTACTGTATCTGGCGTTGGGCTTGTTGGTGCCAGTGAGACCCCTGGCAGGACCAGTTCCCGTGTCTGTGCGCAGAGACGGTGAACTGTACACCTTGCCATGTACTGTCCACAGCAGTCCAACATATCCCTATGTAGGGCAGCCGCATGGCATGACTGTGTGCATACAAACACACATAAATCTCTATCACAGGCAGGTCACCTCCAGACACACAGAGCACCTCTGCACAGCCCATTTATAGAACACCCCTCCAAGCACACACACACACACACACACACACACACACACACACACACACACGCACACGCACACACACACACACACACACATATGATGTCAGCCATATGGCACAGCCTAGGCCTCTGGCAAACCCACACCATACCCTGTGCATATGATAATACCTGTGTCACATCCCTGTCATCAATACCATTGATGCAGGGGCATACTAATATGGGTCTGATGCACAGGGTGAATATAGTACAGTGTAGCTCTGTAATGCTGTATAAGGTGCTGTCTGCTTGCATTTGTTATGGGTACATATAAAAGTGTATGTACCTTATTAGCCATGTTGCATTATTGCTGTTAGTACTGCTGACTGAGTGTAGTCTGACATGCTGTATTTGTTTGTGTCCCAAGTGTCTGCGTGTCTGCAGGCTGTGGCCCAGCAGACATTACCAACGTGGAGTATGGCAGAGTGGAAACACATCGACCATTTCATAGCCGAGGTACAGTTGTATATGTACATGTTTGCCAGGTGTGTATGCATGCAACAGTGTCTGAGGGACACTGTTGGCAGACAGTGTGACCTTGCATGCATACCCCTTGTCACAGACAGCTAGCATTTATTCATGTCACCTCAGTGTTCTGTAGTACCACAGGCTCATACATACTGGAGTACTGGCACTAGGTCCCTAACAAGCCTAGCCATGACCTTAACCCTAACAGACTCCCCTATCTTGTGGGCACACAGTAGTCACAGGGCCTTCTGATGTCTACATATTGCACACACATAGGCAATACTCAATGTGTGTGTGGCATTATCAATTGTGGAGTGTGGGATACAAGTTGTAGTTATCTGACAGTTGGCAGCACATAGCATGCCCATGACTGGTGCAACACACAGGATCTCCTCTGGTATGCTAGTATGACACCTTCTTTGTGTGACATTACCTCCACTTACAGTATTTCTAATGACATTAATGTGCTTCTAATGTGCAGTCACTTCTCTATGCAATCAGTACAGGACTGTATGACATGTTTCTTGTCCTACAGTTCTGGGACATATTTTAACTGTTTCATTTGTCAGCACAGGTTACACCTTGCCAAACATGGACTGCAACCTGCAGGGTGGTTCAGACATATCTCTCAACCATACTGTTTATGCAGACTGACATGATGCATGCCACATATCAGTAGTCCATTTTCTTATAGACCTGTGTCTGCCTGGCAAATTGTTGCCAAACCATTGAGGGCTGCAGTCATAACATAATGGAAGATATTATGAGTTGTAGACTTCATACCATTCAGACCATCTATACTAATGAAAACTCTGTTATGCTATCATCGTTATATGCCTGTAGGAGCAATATTTGACAGGTATCCCTATTATGTGTCCTTTGTCACCCCATTACATATGGCTTTGTGAACAGTCCTTACTTCAACAGTTTGGGAGGTATGGGTACAGATGGTGGACATACCTCTGACCTCTGCATATGTGTGCAGATTGTCCTAATCTCTGACACAAGATTTCTTCACACCGGTCAAGCACATGTGGTTTTCAGGTCAACATCTGGTAAGATCATGACTGACATTGTAGGTTAATGACAGCTGTTGTCAAGTAACAACACATACTCTTTGGAATGTGCATTCACTTGCATGAACTGTTCCGCTATCCATTTCCCATGTGTGTCACAGCAATATGTGATGGGTGTGGCCACTGTTTGCTGCTTGCCTTAGCTTCACATATGGCATTCACCTGATGTCTGTCTGTAGACTGCTGCAAGGTGATGTGATACTGTGATAGAGTAACAGTCTATCACCATTATGTTTCAGACATGTACAAGGTCCGCTGCTGCCATGTCTGTCACTACAGTGACTGTGACAGTCTGGCAGTGAGCCTCATAAATACCCATTGTTAGGGGGTCACAGAAGTGCACTGGGAGAGAAAGGCCTCAAAATACTGCATCCTACAAATACACACACACTTACAAGCACTTACACACACACACACACACACACACACACACACACACACACACACACACACACACACACACACACACACACACACACACACTCTTACCAGTACAACCCCTTCCTCTCTAGTTATTTGTATTATAGTGTTACACAATTATCGCACGTGCTACAGAGATTATAGGACTGAGGCGAGTCCAACGGTACTTCTAAGGTAAATGACATCAGCAGATCTTGTAAAGTAGGGCAATGGGAAATGTACTGGGTGGTAAAGGCCTACAACACTTATTCCTACACACCCATCCACCCACACACACATTTACATATGGTAGGACTGAGATTAAAACCCCCCACCTATCAAGTTATTTATACTATAGTTTTATGCAATTATCACATGTGTCACAGAGCTTATAAGGCTTAAACCCATCCAGAGTTACTTCTAAGGTGAATTACATCAGCAGATCTTGTAAAGTAGGGCAACGAGAAGTTTACTAGGTGGGAAAGGCCTAACATTCTTATTCCTACACACACTTACATATGCCAGAACTGATATTAGAACCCCTATCTATTTAGTTATTTGTACTAGTGTTACACAATTATCACACATGCCACAGAGCTTATAGAGCTGAGGCCAGTCCAAAGGCACTTCTAAGGTGAATGACATCAGCATGATTGCTACAGTAGGGCACTGTGAAGTGTTGTGGGTGGGAAAGTTCTCAAAATACTTCAGCCTACAAACATGCACATTTACAAAGACATCTACACACATGCGCGTACAGACACATACATTTGCCAGAACTGAGAATAGAACCCTGCCTATGTAGTTATTTGTACTACAGTGTTATGCAGCTATCACACATGCTGCAGAGATTATAGGGCTGATAAGTGCCCAAAGGTACTTTTAAGGTGAATGACATCAGTAGGACTGCTAAAGTAGGGCACTGGGAAGTGTTGTTGGTGGGAAAGTCCTCAAAATACTTTAGCCTACACACATACACACATTTGCCAGAACTGGGAATATAACCCCTGCCTATCTAGTTATTTGTACTATATTGTTACATAGTTATTGCATGTGCCATGCAGCTTATGGGATGGGGCTGTGCAAAGGTACTTCTACGCGGAATGACACCAGCAGGACTGCTAAAGTAGGGCACTGGGAAGTGTACTGGGTGAGAACGGCCTCCTAATACTTAAACCTACAGGTGCACACATACACACAAACATACACACACACACACACACACACACACACACACACACACACACACACACACACACACACACACACACACACACACAAAGGCAGGTGATGTGATATTATAACCCCCACCTCAGTACTATTACACAATAGAGCTCGCCTTCATGCTGGTATGTGTGACTGGTTATGACCGGTATGCCACTGTCCACAGCAGGATATCACTCTATGCCATTCAGGGTATCACTGTCTGTGACTCACTCTTTATGTGTCCCTCTGTGTCACTCTCTCCCTCTATCACTGTCTGTCTCTCTCTTCCTCACGTCTATGTGTGTGTGTATTCTTGACATAGTGTATTCTAGTGGACGAAAACGCTGTGTTTGTTTTTTGGAAAGCGTTAATTTTTATCTTGTTCATTCGAATTGGATTTACTGTTGCTGAGTTTCACCAATAAAGTGCGGTTTCTCTTGGATTGCTCTCTCCTCTTCTTTTTTATTTAGTGTATTCTTGACATATTATATGTTGCTCATATATATGTCTGAGTATCATACGCACCATATGCAGATATATCACATATAGGCCACTTAGGGTAATCCTGTCTGATGGGTGTGTGTATGGACAGTTAAAGTGTACATAGCTGTCTGTATGCAAAGACATATATGCACAATACAGTTATATAGTCAGATGTGGGTTCTGACATTCTTTAAGTATAGGAGCATGCCCAGTATGAACTTCTATAGTGAGAGTGGGACTCCATTCCAGAGACAATTGTACTCCAGTTTGGAGTTTGGTGTGTTACACCCATAGGTTCATAGGTGTGTACTAGGCTAATGGCCCTGGAGCCTTTACAAGCCTAACCCATAGGATTACCCTGGCATCATGCCACCCAACCTTAGTTCCAAGTGCCTCTGTCGAGTAGAGCCACTGGAGTGATCCCTGGGGTGAATTTTCTATTTCCCATCCACTCATCAAGATTTATCTTGAAAAGGCCCAGTGAGGTGCTCTGTTTGACATGTATGGGAATGTCTGTTCCATAGCATGGGCAGTTTCTGGGTTATGAACCTGTCCCTCCAGCACATTCTGTACATCTTAAAAGTAGACAGGACTTTCTACAATGTACTGGGTTTGTTTTAGCAGACATTTTCTGACATATCTGAAGTCTGACACTGGAATGCATTGTGTCATTACCTAGTGACAGACATCCTCAAATCATCATAGTGCTTTACCAGAGGAATACAAGATGTATAATGTGCAGACCAATATTGTGAGCCCAACTATGTACATTCTTGCCCAAAAAGGTCAGTTGAGATCTGTGGCTACAGCCGGTTGAATGATGAAGCTCTGTAAACAGTCCAGCAGCTTAGTGATATACTGGCTAGGGATCTCCTGCTCGTGTGATATTCTTATTACCTGAAAAGTCATATCCTGGTGTTGCCATACCTCTCAACTGTACATTTTTTGGCAGATTGCCCAGGTGTTTGTCTAGAAGTTACATCCAGTCTACCTACGCTTGTGTTTTTATGGCAAGTTATTTGCATATAATTAAAGACTGACATTACAAAATAATGACAAACATTAGTGTTTCAGACTTCATAACCTTCAGACAATTCCTGCTAATACAAAACCCATTATTCTACCAACTTTCTTAGTATGTAAGGGTAATATTTACAACACGTGCCTATCATTGGGCCTTTGTCCCACTTTTATTTATAACCTTGTCCAGATGTCTTGTTGTCAGAGGTTGAGAGGTACGGATGTGGGTACAGAGTGCATTCTTCTGTGCAGAAATGTCCATATTATTTGTAGTATATTCCCCATAGCACTGTGATCTCCAGGTATGTCAGTGGTAGAGCAGTACAGAGTAATGTGGTGAACCACTGACAGACAGTTGTGTATAGGTTGATATGTTGATATGACGTTAGTAGATAGCCCGGTCAACAAATGTAAAATAAATAAATAAATATTGGCCTTGAAACCCTTATAGCTCACACAGACGAGAATGTTGCCCATGTTATGACATGTCAGTATACAGAGCCCCTGTTCAGCAGGGACACAGGTAGAATCATAGGACTGTATTTTGTGTTTGCCATGCACTTATACAGGGAGCACATCACTGGGGGTATTGCGGCACTTGGCTTGCTGTTGACAGGGAGTATATTCCACAGATGGGGGAGTGTGTGGTAAACATATCTGTCACACCAGCAAGCCATACTGATATCATAGCCCAGGTTGATGCTGCACCTATAGGTCGATGGAGTGGGCCTTGAGTTCTAGATGTGCAACAGTCCCATCAAGGCATGGTCTGGATTGCTTTATATGCCAGACAGGGGTCACCACAGCAGAGACTGTATGGAATGGGGTAGAGGGACAGTGTTGTTAACCTATCTGTGTAGGGTAGGTGTTTGGGGTTTGGGGTAAGGCCTTGGTATTTGCAAGACCCTGGTGTGTAGAGTACATGGTCTGTGGTGTGTAGTTTTGTGGAGTTCTCATGTGATTTTGCCTGTGAGGTGTCCATTGTGTGGGTTTATGTATTGTTGCAGACCTCCACTTACATGGGTGCGTGTTGTGTATTTGCAAGTGATGTTTACTGACTCCATAAACTGCATGACACCTATGTTACTGCACAATTTGCTCTGGTGTGTACATTCCCCATTTGTCTGGCCAGTGGTTCCCCTTCCCCTTATGTGTGTCTCTTTGTCCTTCTGTAGTCCAGTCACAGGCTTTGGCCATAGTGGCTGCTGTTATGTATTTGTAATTCTGATGTGAGTAGGGTACATGCCGTTACATCACACAAGGTTGTGGACTTCACACCTCTGAGTGTACCTATTTAACAAGTTGTCCTTCATTGCACAACTCCATTTGCTGTGGTTCTTAAACAGTTTGTATTGCTATATATTATTATGAGGCTACATGTTGGCCTAGCTGTCATACCTTCACAGACTGACATCTGGACAGGTCCAAATATGACAGTCAGAGATAGGCCCACACATGAGGACAGGGTGTTAATAACGTTCTGCCAAACATAGACAGTAAGGAAACTGGTTTGATAATTGCTTGTTTGCTCTTATGGGTATGACGTCTGCTTCCCCACTGTCTGCCATTGCTGTTTTGACATGACCCTTTCTTGTTTTGCAAATAGTTGGCAGGCAAATGCAATGTTAGGGCAAGCAGAACAGATATACAAGGCATACTTGTGCTCCTTCTGTGACAACCTGTGTCATTCCAGGGGTATGGCTGTTGGCCAGCGACATGTTGTCAGTGCTGATGCAGAAAGGTGGCAGCCTTTTATAAACTGGCAGTACACTGACCTTCATGTACCTGCTGTCCTGCTAGGCACCATACTTCTCAACTTCTGAGAGCCAGACATCTGGACAAAGCCATAAGTAAATGGGGACAGAGGCCTAAATATAGGGACCATTTTTAAGTATAGGCCTTACAATCCTAAAAAGGTAATTCAATAACAGGTTTTGCATTAGCACGCGTGTTTCAATATGGTATGAAGTTTGACACTACAATCTGTCATTATTTTCTGACCTTAGTCTTACGTGATCTGCCAATGAATTGCCAGACAACCACTATTTCATGGTATACAGACCACAAATATGATGCAAACCTCTGGACATTCTGCAATAGGTCTCTTCAGTTGAGAGGTATAATAGGCACTGTGTAGCTTACTCCAAGCTGTGTACTGTCTATATGTGTGGCCCCCTGTCCATGACCTGTCCAACTTTCCTGCATTAACAGATATTGACATTTGCAAAGTGTGTACAACTCCAACCATTGGTGTAGCTGATATGCAGAATAGTTGGCACTGCAGTTCTTGGAACATGGCCCTGTCAACCACAGTGCTGTACCTAGGCCACTAGGACAAAACAGCCAGGAGTAAGTGCTGGCCACATCCTGACAGTATTAACCACACATATACATAGTTCATTGACCCCTGCATATTGTGGACATGCAACAAGTTATCATGTTGATTGGGACAGCACTGGCAATGTGTGTTCTTCTGCTATTTCCCTACAAACATGCATGTTACTGCATTTCTATGGGAATATGGGTGTGGGAGGGGCACACCTGTCAACTTTACACATTTGCACAGACTGTGCTGATATTTGCTTTACATTTTGGTTCCATTTACCATAGCATTGTGCCCTGTCTTGGAAACTAGAGGCATATCACTAAAGACCACAGGTCAGATTATAATGGCATACATTTGAGTTTCAGACTTCTTACCCTTCAGAGCCTTACTGCAACTGCAAGACCTGCTATGCTATCATTATGTAGGTCTGCAGGGAGGTATTTCATCATTGTCATCATTTGTGGGCCTTTGCCAGACATTTCTTTATGGTTTTATTTGGCTGACTTTGGTGAGTATGGGACCCCCACATTGACATCCGTGCATGTGACCTATAACCACAGAGTTAGTTGGCTCCCCACATATGCTGCAGTGGGATTTGTCACCTTGAGTACTACTGCATAGTGTGGGAAAGCCAATATTGGGCAAACATTTCCCGGTGTCAGACATAGCTGTCAGTTGTCTGCTGCTATCCCAGTAGGCCACCCCATTCCCTTGCATGCATGCAGCGATACCATAGATATGCTACCAGAACATACTACTCCATTCATTTATTGTTAATAAGACTGACTTAGCTTGTGCCTGCGGAAGTTGTGAGGATGGTGCTTGAGGGCTGCCTATGTCAGATGCATGCAGTACACTGCCTATACATGGTAAGGTACAGGTAGTGTGATGTGTGTGGCATCCATTTTTACTGTGTGTGCGAGTCAGAAAGAGGTGTCAGTCCCTGGGTCCTTACAGTGCCAGTGTATGTGCTATGAGTTGCCTCTTTGCCAAGGCCAGAGCATACTGGGTATGTCTCCATCTGCCTACAGGAGCTGGCTCAGAGGGTTCCTCCTCTGATTCCCTCTGTGCCTGTGGGGACCTTGGCAATGGTGGGAGGCTGTGTGGCCCTTCCCCATGCTGTTCCTGTTGTAGCTATTTCCACAGGATCATATTGTGTAGCATGGCACATACTATGAACATGTGTGCACATGTGGCTGGAGAGTACTGCAGGGCTCCACCAGATATGTCAAGGCAGTGGAACCGTGACTTGATCATCCCAAACACATGCTCTATAATGATTCTGGTCTGTACATGTTCCTCATTATGGCTTTTTTGAGTGTATGTATGTGCATTTCTGATGGGTGTTATCATCCATGGCTCCAGTGCATAACCAGCAATCCACACCAGACGGCCATACAGGATATCCCCCCCCCTGCAAATCCCTGGTATAGCTGTGAGGAATGCCAGATGTGGGAGTTGTGATAGCTTCCAGGGCTCCCAGCACACACATTAATGATAATGCCCTGGGCTTTGCACATGACCTGGCAGTTGATGAAGTGAAAGTCCTTGCAATGTACGTAGACCCTACCCTGTTCACTGAGTGGTGCTTTAATGTGGATGTGCATGCAGTTTATAGCACCCAGTACCTCCGGGTAGTCTTCTACACAGTGGAAGAGGTGCATATTGCTGGCCCTCTCTTCACAGGTTCTGGAAAAGTAAATGTGCTCACTGGCATGTGGTAGCATGGCATCCAGGAAGTGGTGGAGTACCCTAAATGCAGATGCCTGTGACACCCCCATGATATTCCCAGTAGGTCTTTGGAAAGTACCTGTAGCTAGTATTCTTAAGGCTGTACATACCTTGGTATCCACTACGATGGGTTCCCCTCTGTTGGCCCTGAAGTGAGGCCAGCACAGATTGATGAGTTGTAGAAGTATGTCCCTGTCTACCCTGTAGCACTCTAGTATCTCCAGATCATGTAGCCCCTGATAGGTTGCCTTGGGCCTGAACACTCTTCTCCTCCTCCTCCTCAGTCTGGGGGAGTTGTCAGCATTATCCTCCTCAACACTGTCAGCCTCTAGCACATACTGATGTATCAAAGTGACAGTAACCCCTAACATGTTGTCAGTTAAAATCCCCCTGAGTGTGTACACCAATGCTGCAGAGTTTGTGGGAAAAAACAGACTGAAATGTGTTTGCATAGTTTATACTGTTGTGCTGCAGATGCTGCCTGTATGATTGGCTGACTATGATACATTCCACCTGCCAGATATATTATTTGCACTTGATTCCTTTTATTCTGCTATTTCCCATTTTTCCTCTTCCCATTTCTGCCCCTTTTAAGCCACATGATGTGCAGCGTAAACCTGCTGCCCAAATGTAAACAGTTCTGCTATTTCCGTTTTTTTTTCAGAGCCAGTGCATGCCGCGCAAACCTTTTTAACTAGAGTAAACACTTTTAAACAAAAATGGCCCTTCCCTGGATGCAAACAAGCTCCTCCTTTCATGAAATAAGTAAATACAGCCTCAGACACACACCCTTGCATAGCTGTGCTTAGCTAAGCTTAAATGGAAGCCATGGAGTGCCAATGTGCTTACACCAAGCATGACACATCCCCTTTTCATGTCAGCTGCTTCTTTTGCTTACACCACTGACTTATAGCTCATACACAGTTAGGTGCATCCAGACAGTGGTCTCCCATTTTGGTATTCAGTAAATTTTGCTCATTTGCATACCACACTGCCTTAGTCCCTTGTTATACCACTACACCAGAGCCTTTCCCCTTAGCAGCCAGTGTTACCTGTTATTGTTTTGATTCGGCATGGTACCCACTATAATGGCAAAGTGCAGATTTCACTGAAAATTGCCTTTTCACATTTTTTTATTTTCTGCATGATCTTGTTTGTGCTTCGCTGCGCTATGCTTAAATGTTGAAATTGGCCAAAATATTTTTTTTATTTTCATACTTTTGCAACAGTTTTCCATGCCAATGACCATATTTGTGGCCATTGGCATGCTTAGTAGTCATAATACTTGCTTTCCTTTGAGCTGTCATGCTCCTGCTTTGATTTTTGCCAAAATGTACAGGTCAGTAACCAAATACATTTCTGCAATGGACACTGTTCTGGCATGGATACCTGCCTGCTTACTGAATCTCTAATTCAACTCATTTACAGGGTTTCCACCAGTAAATGAGGTAATTAGCATTATTCTTTGATGTCCATGCAAGAATAGTGTTGGCAGGCTCGCACACGTCCCCAGCCTTTTTTACTGAATTGCTCAGTGGTCATATTCCATGCAGAAGCTGCTACACTATTCTGGCACGAGGAAAATGCTTTATTGAGTCCGTGGGAGTGTTTGTAGAAGAGAATGGAGCTGAACCTTGAGAGGAACAGCCAGATGAACTAATCCCTGTCTTGGTAGCAAAAGCTAGAGCTATGATTTGTTCCACCTGTGTGAATGTGGACCCTGCTAATAGATGCTCTTATGGATTTAACCATGCTTGTTCAAGCTTCTTTGACTTACTCTATGTGTTTATGTTGTAATAGTATTTTTTTATTTTGCTAATTGCTTTAAAATCACTGAATGGACAGAGATGCTGATTTTGGCAAACAGATATGTTTATTTTCTTATTCTTGAGTTACCCTTTTGTAAAGAAATAATTTATCTATTTATTCGTACACAAAACTGGAAATAAAGTTTCAAAATCTGCTATTTACTGCACTGGCGAGGAATGCAGGTAAAATTGCAGTTAATTTTAAACACACAGGCATATATTTATCTATATTTATCTGTACGAGTACACACACACACACACACACACACACACACACACACACACACACATATATATATATATATATATATATTCTGGGTATTATCCCAAATGTTGATGGCTTCTTTGATCTATATTTTCCACTAGAGCAATATGCACAGTATTGAGTTATATAACAACCTGTGATATGTTAAAGAGATAGTACATTACATTGGTTATAGCTGGTTATATGTGAGAGACTAACTGTGCACACTAACTGTCAGTACTGAGTAACTGAGTACTTGAAAATACAGAGAAAATGTTTGAGGTACCAGTAAACACTTCTGCTGTTCCTCAGGGGAGAAGCATGGCAAATGACCTGCACTTGATCTGTCTTCAGGAGAGATTTCAGGAGAGACACATTCCCACATGTAAATGGTTGTTAAGACTTCAGCAGCAGATTTTCTCCTTGGTTACTATGCATAACTACGTTGGTGAAGTACAAACACAGAACACCTAGTAAGCAGAAAATTGAAGTGATATGTGTACATGGGAACAACAAGGAATACACTGTAACATAAATAGAAATATGAACCAACAAGAAACTTTGCAGTGTGGAGGGTGTGATGTTCACTTCCTAAATTATGTTATGCACTTAGTTCATTTAATAAAAACTGAAGTGTAAAATAATCAAATAGAAAATAGAAGTTTTTCAACAGTTGAGTTAAAAATAGAATATCTTTTACTGAAACACAAACAAGTGATCCTAGCTGAGTATACTGAAAAGTACCAAAAACATTCTTTATTTATAATCAGGTTGTTTGGATAAGAGAGGAGTTACAGAGGGTAGTTCTGTTAAGGGCACTAAAAGCATTAAAAACATTCCTTTAGCCAAGTTCCCCTTCCCCCTTATTACCATAGTGCAATCATAGACTGTGCTAACTAAACCTCAATCTAGAACGCTTGAGAGAAATTACAATCTAACACCAGTTTGTTAACACTTTGTATAGGCTAAACAACTAATCAAAACTTTACTAAATAAGAATCAAACTGACTAAAAAAATGACTAACTAACAAAAAGTATACATTTACCACAATAAATATTAATAAATATACAACTTTTAACAAAGATCGCTTTCATATCAAATAAATACTTCATCAGGTTTGTGAGCTAAAAACAAATCATAATATGAATGAGCATGTGTATAGATATACAACTGGAAACCTAAGAAGGATGCAAAATATAAAAATAATTGCTAAGTTGGAAATACAGTGAAAAATGTTAACAATAAAGCACTAAGGCCATGGGGATGTGTTAAAGTGTGGCATCTATCTAAGAAGACAATTAGTTTGAGAGTGCACTCAACAGTAATCGCAACTTTAACAAAAAAAATTTCCACGACAATACCATGATTTGCTCTGAGCAACTGCACAATGGTACCTCCTATACCAAGCCAACAGATATTATCAATATACTGGCCAACAGATTCAGTGCCAACTTTACCCCCTCCCCCCAAAAGACCAATCACAATTCCAGTAGATTGCCAGGCACCCAGTATTACTGCTGCAGAGGTTAAAACAACACTGTCCAAGGCCAATAATACAGCTTCTTTGGGACCTGACAATATCTCTGGCTGTGTTCTACATGAACTAACAAGTGAACTGGCACCTCACCTGTATGCCCTGTTCAATCACAGCCTCACTTCAGGCTTTGTCACTACCGAATGGCGCATTGCTACAGTCATCCCTCTCCATAAAGGAGGAACAACTACAGACCCTGGGAATTATCACCCCATTAGCCTGATGAATCTGATATGCAAAGCTATGGAACACATTATCATGGACCTAATAAACAAGGATATAGGGAATCCCCAAATTCTGGATCCCACACAGTTTGGTTTTGTGAAGGGTAAATCATGCCTGCTTAACTTGGTTGACTTCTTTGAGTCAGTCACAAGAGCTGTGGATGAAGGCAAGGTGGTTCATACAGTCTACCTTGATCTGTCCGAGGCCTTTGATACCATTCCCCACTCAGGAATCATAGAAAAATGAACTAAGGTAGGCATCAACCCCTATATCACTAGGTTTGTTGCAAACTGGCTCACAGATAGAACCCACAGTGTGAAAGTAGCTGACTCCAAGTCAGACTGCCGAACAGTCATGAGTGGAGTCCCACAGGTTTCGGTCCTGGGTCCTCTCCTGTTTGGTATCTACTTCTCTGAGGTCCAGGCCAAAATGAAGGGACTCTGGCTGACAAAGTTCACAGAAGATTGCAAGTTAGGAGCTATTATTAACTCCCCAAGTGATGTTACATAAAGGCCTCACTGAGACCAGCTACCGGTGTCAGAACCATGGCCTTAAGCTCAATGTCAAAAAATGTGTCGTCATCCCATTTGGGAAAAAACAGGTTCCCATGAATTACCACATCGATGGTAGTCCACTGAATACAGAAGGCGTTATAAGAGATCTGGGAATACAGGTAGACAGCAACCTCTCTTTTGACCACCACATTGCCACTGTAGTCAGAAAGTCCTTCTATGTGGCACATCTCATTACTAAGGGTTTTGCATCCAGGAAGAAAGAGGTCATTGTCTCCCTCTCCTCTTCCCTTATTAGGCCAATCATTGAGTACAATGCCCCATTTGACAGGTACCTCACTATATACCTGCAGCAACTGGAGAGGCCACAAAAATACCTCACAAAGAGAACCCTAGGCCTTAAACACTTGTCCTATATGGACAGACTCAGAAAACTCCACCTATTCTCTGTCTCATATCACCTACTTAGAGGCAATCTCTGCTTGACTTACAAAGCCATGTATGACCCAGCTCTGTTAGAAATGCTACAGCTAAAGAAATCCCAATCCCTCTGCACCACACACTCCAGAAACCTCAATCTCATTACCACAGTCAACAGAATGTGTTGGAGGGACCGGTCCATAATCCAGACACTGCCCATGCTTTGGAATAGACTTCCCATACATGTCAAACAGAACACCTCACTGACCCTCTTCAAACGAAATCTTGATGAGTGGATGGGAAATAGAAAATTCACCCCGGGGATCACTGCAGTGGCTCTACTCGACAGAGGCACTGGGGACTAAGGTTGGGTGGCATGATGCCAGGGTAATCCTATGGGCTAGGCTTTTAAAGGTTCCAGGGCCATTAGCCTAGTACATACCCATATGAACCTATGAAATGGCCCATGCACATTGTGTGTATGATCAGACTTTCACTGCCTAAAAGGAAAAAGTGCAACAAAAGTGTTCAGTTTAAAATCTAAAGTTGCATTTAATGTGGCACCATCAAAAGTGATTAATGTATACATGAACCACTGAAATAACATTGTAAGTTAGTGCTAAAAGAAGTAAACAGCATTTGATATTTGTTTTTAAACACAATATAAGCAACTGTCAGCATTAATCAGTCCCATATCAGTCTTTTAATAGTCTTTTAAACAGTGGGCCAGTTTTCTGAGATCTAGTATGCCTTTTATGGAGCAGTAATAATTAAACCCCTGTTTTCTAAAGAGTTCAATTTCAGCTGCTACAGTAGTTATTTTTTTTTCTAAAAGATTAGGGAGGTCTCCTTCCAGTTCAAAAGGTCCACATGGTCAATAATTTGAAATTTAAAGCCAGAGTGCCTTTTGTGTAACTGCAGCAATATGCAGAAATGTGGATTCTATTGGTTAACTGGTGCTTTACCAGAAAGGCTCATCCAGACTCTGCTACACTTTGCTGTGAAGGAAAGGTTAGTTTTCTGTTATTTTTTGTATTTCTGTATTGCCTTTCTATATTTTGAATACTGTAGTTTGTTTTCTTTACCTTGTGTTTTGCTTGCATTCTGTTTTAACAGCATATTAAAACTTCAAAAGAGACCACAGCTCTCTCTGTTCTGAGTCAGGCAGAATTTTTCCCTCCCTCAGTTGTCTTGTTAAATAGCACTGTCTTTCTAGTTGCCCGCCTCTTATGTTAATCTGACCATATATCTCATTTCTCTCTACTTTCACTGGCTTATGTGAGTAATCACAAAACCATCACTTTTGAAATCCCACCCCTTCAATTATTTAAATTTATTGGCCATCCTACAGTATTTCATAGTACCAAAATACAAAAGTAACCACCCTTTCAGTCCATCTTGCTGTTTTAAAAATAATAACTCTCCACTAAACCTTAACTTTTAAACAGGTAAAACTCAAGTTACCTACTTTCATATCTAACTTCTCTAGTGCACACTGCAGAGTGCATTCTTTTCAATCTTACCTTTAAGCATCCCTGTTACTAGCACTTTCTCTAATACCTAAAAGATCATCTCTACTTGACTCCAAGTAGACTTTTCTCTATCTGTTAAACCTAGCACTTGCTCCTACAGTACTTATTACCTTGATACGGCACTCTTATAGATAGCACCCCAAAAGGCAAACCCCATTTCTCGGTCACCCACGTCCCCGAATCTCTTTTAAAGTTTTTGTCTAGTCCTTCTAGCATGTCGAGGGATCAGTTGCTAGTGTCCTCTCCTGCTCAGCTGGTGAACCTGGGAATATTGAGGCAATGTTACAATTGCCTCATGTACACAGACAACCCTCTCCTCCTCCCACAAAACACAAATACATGCGAGATGCAACTATATGGCCAAACTGGAGGCTGAGCTCTCTCAACATAGGACTGGCAAGACCAGTCAGGAGGAGAAGGTTACCACACACACTATAGACCCAGTCTCACATAGTACCATCACAACCTCAAATCATACACATAAACACACAAAGACATACTCAAGCGGCTCTGATCAAAATCTACCAAAACAGCAGAGGCCACCAAAGCAGACACCCAAACAACCACCACCTCAGAACACAACACCTGCAACACATAGACCTCACAGTCAGAGTGTCAAACAGTCACAGCCCTTAAGGCCAAACACAATGCCAGACACACTAGTCATTGGTGACTCCATAGTCAGACACACTGGCGTCCCGCCACCAGACTGAGTAAGGAGAAGGTCACAGTAAGCTGCCTGTCGGGCGCTAGAATCCGCCACATAACGCAAGCACTCAGGTCTCTCAACAGCAGGTACAAATACGACTCAGTCATTGTCCACGCTGGTGTAAACGACCTGAGACGTACCTCCTTGGACTACATGAAAAGAGACATTGAGGAGCTCTCTGATTATGTAGCCCAGGCAGGTATGACCCTGACCTTGAGCAGTATCCTACCTTCACCAAGAATGATGCCACAATACAGAGATAAGATGATCAGCTTTAACACTTGGCTTAAACTCTGGTGTCATTCAAAGGGGATCCAATGTCTGTCTGCCTGGGATGACATGCTGGACAAGCCATGCTGCTTCAAGGGACGGCTTGCACCTGTCACCCTGGGATTCGGATATTGGCAAAGGCTCTTGCCACCCCATAGTGCCTTTTTAGGCAAGGCTCAAATTATAAACCTACCACCCTAGAACACAAAAAGGAAAAACTAAGGGTAATGCTGCTCAATGCCAGAAGTCTAAATCTCAAAATGCACGCACTCAAGGCCCTTCTCAGTATGGAGAACATCGATGTCTGTGCAGTGACAGAAACCTGGTTCAAGGCTCCTGAGAGCACCCCAGCACTATCAGGTTTTACCTCTTATCATGCGTCCGCCCCAAAATCCGGACAATACCAAGAAAGGAGGGGGTATCCATATTCATCAAGGACACCCACACCTCAAGACTGGTGGCAACGCGCGATGCATCGGAGACCATCCAGGTGCAATTAACCATAGGCAAGACTGCTCTGCAAATTGTAGCATGTTACAGGCCACCCTCACAAACTCAGGAACCTCACATGGCCTTCCTGAAAACACTAGAGGGATAAATGTATCACCAAACACCATCATACTAGGTGACTTCAATTACCCTAATATAGACTGGGAACACTACTCAAGCCCAAACACCCTAGCCCAAAAGTTCCTGGAATTCATAAACTCAAATGCCATGGAACAACTAGTCACCATCCCCACAAGAGGAGAAAACATACTTGATCTCATCATCACGAACATGGGAGCACAATGTTCAACACCGAAGTATACCCCTCACTGGTGAGATCAGATCACAAACTAATCTCGCTGGATGTCCTCATCCCATTCCCAGCTGAAATAAATAGACCACAGTAAAGAACTTCTCGAAAGCCGACTTCACACTTCTAAAGACTAGTGTGGTCTCCTTTAAGGCCCCCGAGCCGGCGGAAAACAGTACTCAAGCCGCTGAATCACTTACAAATGCCTTCTACCAGCACCTGCAGGACTGCATGGATAAGGCAATCCCAAGCAAAACAAAGACTCTTTGTACCAAAGGCAAGCGTCCAGTCTGGTGGACCCCAGCTATAAACAAACTCTACAACAAAAGGAGGAAGCTACTACAAGATAGAGCAAAATTCTTAAAAGGTAAGACACCCTTGATCACTATAAGTAAAAACTAAGAGCTCTCATAAAATCATCCAAAGCAAATTTTGAGAGAAAAATAGCTAAAGACTCAAAAGACAATCATAAGGCCTTCTTTAGCTATGTTAGAAACCTGGGAGGAAACTCCCAGATATGCTCAGAACTAGTTCAAAATGATGTGAAGATTACTGATCCCACAGACATTGCCAACATACTGGCTGACAGGTTCAGTGCAAACTTCTCCCCTCCCCAAAAGGAGAGATATCTATACCAAGCGATTGCAGCCCCCAAACATCTCCAACGCCCAAGTGAGAACTGCTCTCTCCAAAGCAAAAACACAGCATCCATGGGACCTGATGGTGTCCCCGGCTGTGTGCTCCACGAACTCAACGAGGAATTAAACCCACAGCTAGGACAGCTGTTTAATCATAGTCTTACCTCTGGATACGCACTCCAGGAGTGGCGCACTGCAACTGTGGTCCCACTTCACAAAGGCGGTGCCTCCACTGACCCTGGAAATTACCGCCCATTAGCTTGACAAGCCTTATCTGCAAAGCCATGGAGAGGATCATAATGGACCTCATAAATAAAGACATAGGGAATTTGCAGACTTTGGATCCATCCCAGTTTG
This sequence comes from Protopterus annectens, assembly GCF_019279795.1. Classification (NCBI taxonomy): domain Eukaryota; kingdom Metazoa; phylum Chordata; order Ceratodontiformes; family Protopteridae; genus Protopterus; species Protopterus annectens. The sequence continues at coordinate 1,939,885,229 of NC_056729.1, read as the reverse complement.
GCTTTGTCAAAGGCAGATCATGCCTTCTAAACTTGGTTGACTTTTTCAAACAGTCACCAAAGCCATTGATGAGGGAAAGGCAGTCCATACAGCCTACCTCAATCTGGCGAAGGCCTTCGATACAATACCCCACTCGGGTATCATTGAAAAACTCATCAGCTTAAATGTTAACCCATACATCACAAGATGGGTTGCAAACTGGCTGAGTGACAGAACCCACAGGGTCAGAGTTGCTGGCGCCATGTCAGACTCAAAGCCTGTCACAAGTGGTGTACCACAGGGCTCAGTCCTGGGCCCACTCTTGTTTGGCATCTACTTTTCCGAAGTACAAGCAAACACAGGATGGTTATGGCTGACAAAGTTTGCAGATGACTGCAAACTGGGCCATAGTAGAAAACACATCTGACACAGATATCCTTCAGAAGGGTCTCACAGAAATGGATAACTGGTGCCAGAGCCATGGCCTAAAGTTAAATGCCAGAAAATGCATAGTCATACCCTTCGGGAAAAACAAGGTTACCCCTAGCTACCATATAGGTGGCAATCCACTGAGCACAGAAGAAGTTATCAGGGACCTGGGGACCCAGGTTGATAGTAGTCTGTCATTCAACACCCATGTAGCTAAAGTAGTTAGGAAGACCTTCTACATTGCCCACCTTATCATGAAGGGATTCTCATCTAGATCAAGGGAGGTCATAGTCTCCCTATACTCATCACTCATCAGACCAATGATTGAGTACAATGCCCCATTCGAATGTATCTGACCCGACACTTGCAGCAGCTGGAGAGGCCACAAAAGTTCCTCACCAAAAGGATAAAGGGTCTCAAACATCTGTCCTATGCTGCCCGACTGAAAGAACTCCAGCTCTATTCAGTCGCTTACCGCTTGCTCAGAGGTGACCTTTGCCTAACATACAAGGCCATGTCAAACCCAGATTTGATGAATATGCTTCACCTCAACAAATCTAGATCCGTCAGAGCCACAAGGGCGGGAGACTTAAACCTCGACACGGCTATTAATAGGACGTGCTGGAGGGATAGATTCATCACCCAAAGACTCCCTATGCTGTGGAATAAAATCCCGGTATATGTGAGGCAGAGCACCTCACTGGCCTTGTTCAAGAGAAATCTTGACCAATGGATGGGAGATCGCAGATATACCCCAGGGATTACCTCAGTGTCACTGCTCGACAGAGGCACAGCAAAATAATGGGTATAGTTCCCCATACTAAAGGGGTGGCGTAAGCCACAAAACTATGGGCTAGGCTTGTAAATGCCCTCGGGCAGATAGCCTAGTATGAACCTATGAACCTATGAACTTAAGATTTTACATCCTATAGGACTGGTAACCAATTTGCTTTATGATTTAATCACTGGAAAACATTTTTTTCAGTTTAAAGAACTACAGAAGTTATGGGGGATAGTTCACCCAGATTTACTACAGGAACATAGCTCCAGCAATGTAGAATTAGAAGGCGCAAGACCAGCTAATATTTAGGTCTTAGCCGAAAGGTTAGATTATGCCACTGCTGAGTCTTGTCAAAGGACTGATGTTATAATACTGAAAGAACTTGGTATAAAAACTGATGGGGAATGTGTGATTTACCAAGAAGCTGCAGCAGATGAACTGATAAAAAAGAGGGGGGGGGACAGAGAAATAAAGATTCCTAGTAAGAACAGACTAAGGGAAAAATGAATGAACAGCAGATGGGTGTCATACCAAACAAAAAGAAAAAGGGAAACCTGAACACATCTTAAAATCTGGGTCCTCCCAGCAATCACAGTCAGACATAAATAATAGGAAGGCTCTAAAATGAAAGCAGACTAAAAATGACCCTGAAGCAGAAAAGTAGAATTAGCTGGAATATTTTGTAGAAATAATTTATTTAAAGGAAATGCACTTCAAAGAGGATGAACTCGATACAAGGAAAATCTCTATCAGTATTTATAGAAAATGTCATGGCTTCCACTTCACATCAGAGGACAAAGGAAAGTAACGACTTCGCTGAACTCCAGATAAGTTGTCAGTTTCAAAAAAGCTCAGAGGAGATTCAGTATCTTTAGTAGAGCTAGAAAGAGAACCTAGACAGAATGAATGAGAAAACAAAATAATAAAACAAGTTCATTGCATACCCCTACTTTTAGTTAAGAAATGATGCACTATAAAGACTAACCAAAGAGAGAAACAGATATTAGTTAAAAAACTTTTTGGAACAGTTATAAAGAAATCAACACAGGAACACATATTTTAGGTAATTTAGGAATGATGAAAAACAAAGGCTAGAATTTTAGATAAATTTTATTGATTATGTATTATGAAAGACTAAGAAATTTTGTGCAGTCTGCCCTGAATGCCAAAAGACAGCACCCAACCCAAGATTAAGGAACCCTCTGACACCTTTGACCATTGTAGAGTTTTCTTTTGAATGCATAGCGATGGACACGGGAAGTCAAATAACTGTCATCAATATATCCTAGTAATTATTGATTAAAAAAAAATTATGCTAAGGTATGCCTGCCAAGAGCCAAAACAGAGTCAATGGGAAAATAGGTAGTACTTCTCTTCTGTAGGGCATGAATTGCATGAGAAAATCTTACTACCCAAGGCACTTTTGTTCATGTCCAGAGTGCTTCATGAACTTTACCAGTGCTTTAAATTAAAATAACATATCTGTATATCACCTTCGCACATACAGGCTAGTTAAACACTTTAACAAAACTTTGAAGTTTATCTTGTGAATGGCTATACATCTAGATGGGTAAAACTAGGAACAACTGCTGTTGTATTTTATTTTTATAGTAAGACAGATGTACCACAAGCCACAGCTGGGTTCACACCATTTGAAATTATATGTGACAGGCACCCACAAGTTTTGCTAATAGGGCATCTTTCAGACTGCAGAACAGGTTAAAAACTGACTAATAGTGACAGAGCATAGAGATAGGGTATATTAGAACAACAGGGACCAAAGTAACATAAGTGTTCATCTAACAGTGTCCAAAGCAAAAGGTAAGGTACTTGTATGCCCACTGTGGAAAATAAGTTTCTTGCAAAGTGGCAAGGTCCTTTTAAATAAAAGAGAAATGTAATTAAAGCGAGTTATGAGTTGAAATGTCTGGAGAAAAAAATGGAACCGTATAGGTATATCATAGAAATGTTTAGAAACCATGGGAAGAAACTCATACTGCAGTTTCAGTAGAAAGAATGCTTCCAGAGCAAGTTAAGGTTCTTGCAGTATGTCATGAAGTCACAACTGGGGAAACACTATGTGTGTCTCAGAAGCAAGAAGCAAAATATTTGTACTCAGAAGTCTGGTCTTATTGTCAGAGTATCGTGAATTCAGAACAACATGGAAACTGTGCTTGGAGAGAAAATACAATTAAAACACCCTATAATTTTGAAGTTTCAGTACAAAACAGTTGGGCCCAAAGAGAGAATGATATATACATTTGGAGTTACAGAAGAATGGCAGAGTGAATGGAATAGTCCCATTGTAACGGTACCTGAAAATGATGTGTTGACAACTTTTTGTAAAGACTTCTGGAAACTAAACACATATGTAAACTTAATTCATATCTTATGCTTACAATAGATACACTAATTGAAAAAGGGAAGACTTATGTCTGTTTTAGATGTAACCAAAGACTATTGGAAAATACCACTAGCCCAAGATACTTGGCCTATTAGTCTCCATGAAGCTCCGGCAATAATACAGATGCTAAGTGTCAAACCTTTTAGATCCTACATCAGATATGCAGTAATCTGCCTAAATGATATTTACTCAAAGCTAAGCCATTTTACATTCTCATCTCTGCTGATGGCTAATTATTTATCAACAAGTTCAGAATGAAGATAACCCTGTATTTGGGCTACGTGATAGGCTGTGTGAAGGCTGCCAGCCTAGCTAGACAGAATTTTGTAGATAATTCTATGTCATTGTAAATATTAATATGATACACAGGTGTGTTTTTACAAATGTAAGAAAACTAAATGAAAGAAAACTGTGTTATATGTTCTGAACTTCAAAAATGTAACCATGGTGCATCTTGCTGGAAGAAAGCTGATAAGTGAAGCATTTTTGTGACTGTTTGATCTCAAGACAGGATGTCTGGACTAAGAAATTATTTCTATTGTCTTAGAACAAGAGTTAATTATTAGGTTTTATACGTAAAGTGTCCATTACTGCTGTGGTTTCCTGTCAGGTGCAAGATTACAAACAAATGTTAAATTTTGAGTTCTGTAAGCCTGGGAAACTTCAGCAGAGGTATCAGAAATGATGTAATATGAAATAACTCAGAAATAATGTGTATATCAATTTAAGACTATCTCAGAGAGAAAGATTTGGCATTTTGGATTTTGTCTGAACCTGAACACATCAACTCACCAGCACTTCTTTGCTCTGTATGTAAGTAGTTTATTAAGAACTTAGTATTTCTCTTAGAGTTACATAGGAATTTAGCCAGATTAGTCTAGCTGTTTTCTATATTTATGTCAGACTATCCTACAGTATTGTTTTAAAACATTTTCCTGTGATTTCTGAACTATGTAATGTCATTGTGTTGAAGAAATAAGCATTATGTTTTTATTACTTATTAAATATTTTTAAACCTTTCAACTGCGGTTGTTTTGTGTAGAGATAATTTAAGCAATAGAGTACTTGCATGTATGCCACTCCAATAGCCTTGCTGCTCAATCACACTTACTATTTAGATAATCCCCACAAGAATCCTGCCCTAAACCAACTACTTAACCAATACTCAGCAAACCGTCAACTCCGCTCATCCAACAAAACCCTTTTGCGTATAACTCAAGCCAATAACACTGCAGGTAAAGCTCTTTTTGCTCATACCATAGCAAAAATGTGGAATAACCTCTCCCAGAATATTTCCTCGGCACCTTCTATCTCACTCTTTAAAAAATCACTCAAATCACACCTCTTGCATTCCTGGCTCTGTCCTTGCATCACATAAATGCTTTCCTGCTCTCCTCAAATACTTCCTACATTCCTCTATATTCTGCTTACTGTCTCTATATTACAGCACTAACTACTCCTCAAAACTGCCATACAGGGCCTTCCTCTGGTCACACTTAAACTTGTATAGCAAAAATATTGTCTATTTATACTGGCAAATGTGATGTCTCTGATGATTGTATTGTTACAATGAAGTCCTTTTGTTAGTTGGAACATACCACTTTAATCATGTTTTTCTTGCATGTATATCTTGTAATGTAAATAATATCTTGTATTGTAAAATTCCCACTGTACATATAGTATAATAGTGGAGCTTTTCTCCCCGGGACTCCGCTGTAAATCGTCCTCGCTCCAGTCGGACTTTCCCGGTCAACAAATGTAAAATAAATAAAAATAAATAAAATAATAGTGATATTACACAGTGAAACTGGTCACCTTTTGGGAAGGGTCTTAATTACTAGGTTTTATATGTAAAGTGTCCTTTATTGCTGTGGTTTCCTGGCAGGTGAAAGATTACAAACAAATGTTAAAGTTTGAGTTCTGTGAGCCTGGGAAACTTTAGCAGAGGTGTCAAAAATTATGTAATGTGAAATGACTCAGAAATAATGTGTCTATCAATTTAAAACTATATCAGAGAGAAAGATTTGGCATTTTGGATTTTGTCTGAAACTGAACACATCAACTCACCAGCACTTATTTGCACTGTCTATAAATAGTTTAATTAGAATTTAGTATTTCTCTTAGCGTTAGATAGAAATTTAGCCAGATTAGTCTAGCTGTTTTCTATATTTATGTTAGACTATCCTACAGTATTGGTTTGAAACATTTTCCTGTGATTTCTGAACTCTGTAATGTTATTGTGTTGAAGTAATAAGTATTGTATTGTGTTTTTATTATTTATTAACTATTTTAAACCTTTCAACTGTGGTTGTTTTGTGTAGAGATAATTTAAGCTCTAGAGTACTTGCATGTATTTAGTGATACTGTCCAAGCCACTCCAACAGATTTGCTGCTAAGTCACACTTACTATTTGGATAATAGTAATATTACACAGTGAAAGTGGTCACCCTTTGGGAAGGGAATTATAGTAGCTGATATTAGTGGTTGGTGGCAGTGATTTCTACCTTATAGTCTGGAGAGAAGGGGGCATAGCTGGAGAATCTGTGCCAGCCTTCCCCAGAAGTGTCAGTGTGTTTGTATATAACTCATATCTCAAAATGTGTGTAAGCTGGCAAGGAGCAATTTGACTATGATGTGCCAGGCTAAATGACAGGTGCATGGAAACCTGACTAAAGTAGACATGATTGCAGCTTTACTCCCAGCTGCATCAGAGAATAGCAACCAGGAGGACCATCAGACTGGCCATGGAGATGTACAACACTCAGAGAATGGACAGCTCAACCATTTCTGCAGAGGAATTAAAAATCCATCTGGAGCTAAAGAGACTTGAGTTGGAGGCCAGGAATTTGGAAACAGAAGCAGCAGAAAGACTGAGACATCTACAGGCTGAGGAGAATGAGAAACTGCTATGCCTGGAAGCTGAGGAGAAGGAGAGGCAGAGGCAGCATGAAAAGGAAATCCTGACTCTTCACCAGAGTCATGGAGGTAATGAGGAAGTCAGGCCACCACCACTGAAGGATTGGCAAACTTTTGGTGAGGGAACAAGCCCTTAGCACTTTGGCTGAGAACATGAGGATCTGGTTAGCTGATAGACAGTGTGCTACTTCAGAGGAGTCGGGGAAGAAGGGAGACCTATACCTAGCAAGCAGGGCAGTCCTGCACAGGAAAGGGAACCCCAGTACTACTCATGTGTCTAAAGGAACCCATGGTGGGCAGCCCAGACTGCCCAAAAAGAGTATGGCATTAGCAGGGGAAGCCACTAGTCCAGGTAACTGTCCAGGACCTACGGTTAAATGTTTTGAATGCAACCAGTGGGGCCATGTGGCATATAGATGTCCATGGAGACAAGATGGGGAACAACAGGTGAGGGAGCCAGTAAGTGGGAAGGACAAAATGCCAATAGTAGGTTGTCTTGAGACAACAAGGGTACCAAACTACCACCAGAGGTTATATCCTATTGTAGTGAATGGCAAAGAGGCCATTGCTAAGAGAGACACAGCCTCTGACATAACCATTGGGAAGTCTGCAATGCTTACAGAGGAGCATTACTTGTCTGAGCAGTCTAGTCCAGTCAGAGCTTTAAGAGGGACCCCATTCCAATTACCTTTGGATAGGGTTCACCTTGACTGGGAGGGTGGAAAAGGAAGCCAGCAAATAGATGTGTTTGAGGATATCCCTGCAGATGTCCTGATAAGGAATGATTTGATAATGCAGTACCATGTGCTCATGCAGTTACATGCAGTCAGGTTTGGAGACAAGCATGTGGGTCTGGTAGCCTGGGGGGAGACCCAGTCAGACAGCATACTTGCAGCCAGGAATGGTGAGGTGGTTACTTCAGGGAGGGAGATACTCTGTAGAAGTGAGACTGGAGGTGAGTCACAGCTGTTTGTGAGTACTGATTGTTCCTTGGGCACAGTGACTGCAAGGGCAGAGGTGAATAGTAGCACCCAGGCTGACAGTGAAGTACCACTGTCAGAGGATGCAAGACTTCCTGTGGAAGGGTAGCTGGGAAGGGTTACAAAGACAGAGCTGAGACAGGCTCAGCTTTCAGACCGTACATTACAAGGCCTGACGCAGGTAGCTAGTAAGGCACCTGATTCTCAAGGGAAGGGGGAAGTCTGTATAATGGACAAAGAGTTGCTGTATAGAAAGTGGACCCCTGATGGAGGGCTAGAAGGTGAGAGAATACAGCAGTTGGTACTGCCTAGAGCCTACCATCTGGTGCTTCTAGCCATAGCTCATGATATTCCCTTTGCAGGTCTTATGGGCATAAAATGTACAAAGAGACATATTATGCAGAACTTCTATTTATCTGGATTTTCCATATATGTAACAGGGTACTGCAGGACCTGTGAGCAGTGACAAAAGGTAGGCAAGGCAGAATACAAGGTGAGAGCTCCTTTGATGGCTTTGCCTGTGATTGAGGAGCCATTTCAGAGGGTAGCTATATATATTTGGGGCCTCTGAGTACCCCAAGTTCCACAGGGAAAAAGTATATCCTAGTGGTAGTAGATTATGCTACAAAATGCCCTGAGGCAGTTGCTTTGTCCTGAATTGAAGCAGAAAATGTGGCAAATGCTTTGTTAGAGATTTTCAGCAGGGTAGGTTTCCCAAAAGAAATACTGACTGACAGATGTGTCAATTCCATGTCAGATCTGCTGGCTTGTCTGTGGATGTATTGTGGGGTGAAGCACCTAAAGACCACCCCTATCATCTCCAGACTAATGGTCTTGTTGAGAGGTTAAACTCTACACTCAAGTCCATGCTACAGGCATTTGCAGACCAGTTTAAGAGGTAATGGGACAAATATTTGGCAGAGAGGTTCCTCTGGAATCCATAGGTTTTTCACCCTTTGAGTTGCTGTATGGGCATAGGGTAAGAGGACCTCTAGATTTAATTTGAGATGAGTGGGAAGGTTAGTGTGACTCTAACAAGGAGTTTGCTGTGGCATATGTCCTAAACCTCAGGACAAGGCTCAGGGAACTCATGGGCTTGGCCCAGGAGAAGCTGACAGAAGCCCAACAGCAGAAAAAGGTCTGATATGACAGGAATGTTCAAGCTAGAGAGTATGCTGTAGGGCAGCAGGTAATGGTTCTCATTCTTGTCAGACACAACAAGCTGCAACCAGCTTAGGAGAGACCCTACAAGGTGGTAAGGAAGGTCAGAGATGTTAACTACATAGTAGAACTTTTAGGCAGGAGGCAGGAGCACACATTGTACCATGTTAATATGATGAAACCTTACCATGATAGGGAGGCCTTTGTGCTGAGTATTTGCAGTAGATTGCAGGAGGAGTCTGAGAGAGATCTGGTAGCTGATCTCCTCAGTAAGGCTCTAACAGCCACCTCAATGGAAGGGGTTGCAATGTCCCAGCAGCTCTCTCCTACCCAGGTGCAAAAAATCCGAGCAGTGTTACAGGAGTTTGAGGACATGTTCACTGGAAAACCAGGGTGCACCCATCTGTTGCAGCCCCACATGGATACAGGACCCCAAAGGCCTATTAGGCAGGCCCCTTATAGGGTGCCTGAGAGAGCCAAACAGACTCTGAGGGAGGAGATACAGGAAATGTTGGAACTAGGAGTAATTCAAGAGTCCAACAGTCCCTGGGCCTCCCCAGTGGTGCTGATGCCAAAGAAGGATGGCAGCACTAGGTTCTGTGTGGACTACAGGAAATTAAATAGTAATACAGAGTCAGATGCTTACCCCATGCCTAGGACAGATGAAGCCCTAGAGCAGCTGGGTGGGGCTAAGTATCTTACAACCATTGAACTTACCAAGGGTTATTGGCAGGTGCCCTTGACTCCCATCGCTAGAGATAGGTCAGTCTTTGTGACTCTTTTTAGCTTGTATGAGTTAACAAAGATGCCCTTTGGGAAGAAAAATGCCCCAGCAACGTTTCAGATGCTGGTAGATCATATCCTAGCAGGAGTAGGAGGGGTTGTCCTTGCTTACCTAGATGATATTGCCATCTACAGTCATTCCTGGCAAGAACACCTTCAGCATGTCAGGGAGGTGCTGGGCAGACTACAGAGCGCAGGGTTGACCATTAAGCTGAGCAAATGTCAGGTGGGTATGGCAGGGGTCTCCTACCTGGGCATAGAGTGGGGAGTGGTAAGACCAGGCCAGAACCTGCTAAAGTGGAAGCCATTCATGCACCTGTTACCAAAAAGCAGATAAGGACATTGTTAGGGACAGCAATGTACTACAGAAAGTTTGCCCCCAGTTATAGTACCATAGCTGCTCCCCTCACAGACCTGACAAAGAAAAACAGGCCAGATAAGGTAGGGTGGACCACAGCATGTGAGCAGGCATTCCAGAAGCTTAAAGAAGCTTTGGGAGGACCCCCTGTGCTAACCAGTCCCAATTAAAGCAAATAATTTGTTGTGCAGGTGGATGCTTCGAATCATGGGTTGGGGGCTGTATGTAGCCAGATTTCTTTAGAGGGAGAAGAGCACCCACTGGATTATCTCAGTCATAGGCTTCAACCCAGGGAGGAATGCTATGCAGCAGTAGAAAAGGAATGTCTAGCCATAGTGTGGGCACTACAGAAACTTCAGCCTTATCGGTATGGAAGAAAATTCACTGTAGTTACAGATCACAATCCCCTAACATGGTTACACTGAGCCAGCCAGCAGAATACCAAGTTACTAAGGTGGAGCCTTGGGTTACAAGCATATGATTTGTCAGTGCAGCAACGCAGTGGAATTAGCAATGCCAATGCAGATGGGCTTTCAAGACAGGCAATGGGGTGAGGTATATTCAAATAGACCTAACCCTCTCAAGCAACATTTCTCAAGAGTCACTTGAAAAACTAGCTTGAGTTCTCTGGGGGGGAGGATATGTGAAGGCTGCAAGCCTAGCTAGATAGAATTTTGTAGATAAGTCTATGTCATTATAAATATTAATATGCTCAACAGGCATGTTTTTACAAACGTAAGAAAACTAAATGTAAAAAAAAAACTGTGTTATATGTTCTGAGCTTCAAAAATTTAACCAAAGTGCACCCTGCTGGAAGAAAGATAATAAGTGAAGCATTGTTGTGACTGTTTGATCTCAAGCTCAGAGACAGGATGTCTGGACTAAGAAATTATTTCTATTGTCTTAGAACAAGAGTTAATTATTAGGTTTTATACGTAAAGTGTCCATTACTGCTGTGGTTTCCTGTGAGGTGCAAGATTACAAACAAATGTTAAATTTTGAGTTCTGTAAGCCTGGGAAACTTCAGCAGAGGTATCAGAAATGATGTAATATGAAATAACTCAGAAATAATGTGTATATCAATTTAAGACTATCTCAGAGAGAAAGATTTGTCATTTTGGATTTTGTCTGAACCTGAACACATCAACTCACCAGCACTTCTTTGCTCTGTATGTAAGTAGTTTATTAAGAACTTAGTATTTCTCTTAGAGTTACATAGGAATTTAGCCAGATTAGTCTATCTGTTTTCTATATTTATGTCAGACTATCCTACAGTATTGTTTTAAAACATTTTCCTGTGATTTCTGAACTATGTAATGTCATTGTGTTGAAGAAATAAGCATTATGTTTTTATTACTTATTAAATATTTTTAAACCTTTCAACTGTGGTTGTTTTGTGTAGAGATAATTTAAGCTCTAGAGTACTTGCATGTATTTAGTGATACTGTCCAAGCCACTCCAATAGCCTTGCTGCTCAATCACACTTACTATTTAGATAATCCCCACAAGACTCCTGCCCTAAACCAACTACTTAACCAATACTCAGCAAACCGTCAACTCCGCTCATCCAACAAAACCCTTTTGCGTATAACTCAAGCCAATAACACTGCAGGTAAAGCTCTTTTTGCTCATACCATAGCAAAAATGTGGAATAACCTCTCCCAGAATATTTCCTCGGCACCTTCTATCTCACTCTTTAAAAAATCACTCAAATCACACCTCTTGAATTCCTGGCTCTGTCCTTGCATCACATAAATGCTTTCCTGCTCTCCTCAAATACTTCCTACATTCCTCTATATTCTGCTTACTGTCTCTATATTACAGCACTAACTACTCCTCAAAACTGCCATACAGGGCCTTCCTCTGGTCACACTTAAACTTGTATAGCAAAAATATTGTCTATTTATACTGGCAAATGTGATGTTTCTGATGATTGTATTGTTACAATGAAGTCCTTTTGTTAGTTGGAACATACCACTTTAATCATGTTTTTCTTGCATGTATATCTTGTAATGTAAATAATATCTTGTATTGTAAAATTCCCACTGTACATATAGTATAATAGTGGAGCTTTTCTCCCCGGGACTCCGCTGTAAATGGACCTCACTCCAGTCGGACTTTCCCGGTCAACAAATGTAAAATAAATAAAAATAAATAAAATAAGAGTGATATTACACAGTGAAACTGGTCACCTTTTGGGGAAGGGTCTTATAGTAGCTGATATTAGTGGTTGGTGGCAGTGATTTCTACCTTATAGTCTGGAGAGAAGGGGGCATAGCTGGAGAACCTTTGCCAGCCTTCCCCAGGAGTGTCTGTGTGTTTGCATATAACTCATATCTCAAAGTATGTGTGTGTGTGTGTGTGTGTGTGTGTGTGTGTGTGTGTGTGTGTGTGTGTGTGTGTGTGTGTGTGTGTGTGTGTGTCAGCTATTTGGGCAGGGACACAAAGTACTGGTTGGACAGAGAGTTTGCAGGAGGTTTTAGTTTGACCACTAGGCTAAGATCTGGATGCTATAGCTGTGACAGTGGTGAGTCTTATTGGGATCCGGAGAGAAAGGAAGAAGCCAGCCTCAGACTGATTGTGATCTCTGTGTTCTCTTAAGGAATTTGTACTTTACTGTATGTGTTCTTGTTATCCTTCCCAATGTGCATGCCCCTCACTGGTGCTAGTGGTGAGGATTGAGGGTCCTTGATTACTGGGCCAGTGCACAGGCATCACAGGCTGAAGGCTTATAAAACCACAATCTAAAAAAGTGGAATCTGTGCAAACATCTGCAATACCAACTACTACTGAAATCACATGAATGCTTTTATGGCATGGCTAGCTGTCATTGGATTTTGTTTTCCAAGTTTTGTCACCATTGCTTGCCCATGACAGACCACACTAAAGCTAAAGATACACTGAAGGCAAAGAGAACAAATTTAGCGGAATAAAACTTAAACAGCCAAAGAATATGTTATGGTCAAAGACCATGTTCATATCTCTTAATTTTTTAAAACCCTTTCTACTATATGTTGCAGTCATTTTATTCTCCTGTGATCTTGACAGTCTCTGTTAGGAAATGCAGCAAGGCCCTATCACTCTTCTTATTTACAGTTTAGCAAAACATTCTTCAAATGGAGCTATTCTGTATCATCTACATACTAGCTCTTTGCTGAGCCTCATCACCCTCTGAATTCAGTAGAACAGCAGCAGTAAGCATTGACAATTATTTAATAACAGCATAAGGAAATGCAACATGATGCTGTTATAGCTCTTTGTTATAATGTAATAGAAGGCGTTAAAAGATGTTTTTCAAAGTGTTGCAACGACCATGCATTATTGCTGATATCCAATCCCAAGATTGCTTTTCTTCACTTCCTGGTTTAACAGTGTTACAAAGAGCTGTTTTTAGAAAAATAGAAATAATCAGTTTTTGCTAGTCCAGAAAACATATGTTTTGCTTCCTCAGCTATGTTCCATTTTCTGGGCTGGAGCAGTAAAAGGGGATGGAGTCACTACCAAGAGCACTACAGAACTTTACAACAGCTCTCAGCCTACAGCCACCTGAATGTGGATAGGATGTTCTGGGTGCACTGCTTATCTGCTGAAACACAAACCAATGTCCTTATAGTGGGCAGGGTCTTGCAATATAGCTGTGGCTAGCAAGAAGAAAGAGGAGTAATGTCAATGCAGGACAACTGCGTAGTTACTTAAAACACAGTGCTCTAAAGTAAGACAAGTTTGTGACCTGTAGGTTATGGTAGGATCTAGGGAAGACTGTAGTAAACTTATGTAGACCAAAAAGAAGAAGGAAAACAATAACCAAGGTGCCTCTTGAAGGAAAAGGACCTAACCCGTTTGAGGGGAAGCCACTGTACCATGGCATAGTTTAGTGAAGCAAATTACATTAATTTTGAGTACAGATGATAGACTATATTATTGTTCTTCAGAGTCCAAAAGGCATTATCTAAAAATGTAAATGCTAATTTGATAAGGAAGCATGCTTAATAAAATTGAAAAGTTTACAATGTTCAGTAACTTTGTGTGTAACCATGGTTATATTATATCTGAACTCCAATTTTCAAGCTTTTTTTTAATACTGCATCATAATTTCATCTTAAAGTTTAATATATATGAGGTAATCTAATTTAATTTTTTCTGAGAAGTTCTAGATTTGGATTTGCAGAAGTTTTTTTTGTTACTGAATAAGAAAACATGCAAAAAAAGAAGCTATGAACTCACCATAATGTTCCATCTGTATTGTCCATTTTCATTTTTCCTCAACCTATGGATTCGGATCTGATTCCTCAGATCCAACTTGGCCATTACAGTAGCTTGTGGTAACCAAAAAAACTCTTGAGCTTCTCCCTTACCCATAATGCACCATTCCTAAGTACCTCAGATCTTGTTTGCTAATAGAAGTAAAAGAAAATATCAGAAAGATATAGAGAGACTGTATCTGCAGCTCAGTACAAGGGAAGTGCCAACCTAAGAACACTCACTCTTCTAGAAGTTCAAAGGGAGTGGGCTGGTGGGTGGGGAGTTGAGGAAGAATGAAAATGGACAACACAGATGGAATATTATGGTGAGTACAGAACTCGTCTATCTGATGTTATCAATTTCCATTCTATCCTCAATCAATGGAACAGAGCCCCCAGTTACCTTAGATCCTGGGTAGACTCAAGCCAGGATGTTCCTCAGCATTATTGAACTGAATGATGCTCTATGCCTGGAGTCCAGATCCAATTTGCAATGAGTAATAAAGGTATGGGGAGTAGCCCAAGTCACTGCTGCACAAATGTCATCCATAGACGGCCTGGACTGGAAGACAGATGAAGCTGTCATTGCTCTAGTTGAATGTGCTTGTAAAGGTTTTGGTAAGGCAATGGCCAGTTGGTTATAAATGAATGAAATACAATTAGTGAGTCATCTAGCTAAGGTTACTTTGGTGACTGGTTTACCCAATTTAATGTATTACAATGAAACAAATAATTGGTCAGATTTCCTGATATTCTTAGTTCTATGAAGGTAAAAATGCAATTGTCTGTAAACGTAAAATAAATGTAACAAATATTCACCTTTGTTCTCAAATTTTGGAAAAAAATACTAGTAAATAAAGACTGTTTGATATTTGTCTCTGATACTACCTTTGGCAAAAAAGATGGATTAGTACACCGAGATACTATGTCTTTGTGAAAAATCAAATATGGTGGTTGGAAAGACAAGACTTAAATCTCTGAAATTCTTCTTGCAGAAGTTATGGCTACCAAGAAAATATTTTTCCAAGAAAGGAACTTGAGATCACACTTAGCTGGTGGTTCACAAGGAGGGTTATGAGAGCCTGTACCACCAAATATATGTCCCAGGGGAGTATGGTCTTTATAAAGTGGCTTTAAAAGAAGACTTCCTCTCAGAAAGGCTTTGCAGAGTTTATGTGAAGCAAATGAAGAATCTTAAAAACCAACATGAAAATTGGATATTGCTGCTAATTGGACTTTGATTGTTGAAGATGCTGACCCTTCTTTGAAAAGCTAGGCTAAAAAATCAAGACTGCCATGAATAGCAGTTGAGAAGGGATCATTGTTATTTTGGAGTGCCCAGTGAATTAATCTTTTCCATTTACTGGAATATAGCTTATGTGTAGATAGCTTATGAAAGGCAGGAATATGTGTCTGACTGGAGAGGAGAGCATAGGCTGTCTGGCTATTAAGGGAATTGGAGAAACCAAGGCAGTCAGCCCCAGATTTGGTATATCCTGGGTGAATAATGCCTGTCAGGTGAGACAGGAAGTCTGGAGTTGGATCCAGAATTCACAGATGGTGAAGTAAGTGAGGTCAGATGAAGGGGAACCAAATCTGTTGAGGTCAATATGATGCAATGAGGATTACTTTTCTGTTTAACCCGGTCACTTTTTGTAGAAATTTCATGATTAATGGAGTCAGAGGAAAGGCATAAAGAAAACCAGAGGGCCATTTCTGAAGAAAAGTATCCCTTGGTGACTCCCCACATGGGAGGATCAGGGCAAAGTAACTGCTGCACTTGTTGTTTAGGGTAGAGGTGGAAAGATCACAGCAAGGCTGATCCTATTATGTTGATGGAATATACTTTCCATCACATTTTGATTGAAGGACCCACCCTGCACCCCCATGTGGGGAGCTGTTCCCCCCACACCCCCACTACTTATATATACTAACTCTGGGATCACACTACAGTGAGGAAAAGGGTATATTTCCTTATCCCCACTGTACCATACTTCTGTAAACTGATGTTCACGAAATTGCACTTTCGCTAAAGTGGGACCGACTTGCTGTATTTTGAAAAAAATGTATATATATATATATATATATATATATATATATATATATATATATATATATATATAGAGAGAGAGAGAGATAGATAGATAGATAGATAGATAGATAGATAGATAGATAGATAGATAGATAGATAGATATACACTCTTCAGAAGTTTTGAGATTACACTGGAGAGACAATGGCCTGATGAGAACTGAGACTGAGCAGAAAGAACAACGAATACTGAAATAGATTAAAACTACATGTTGGGAGAGATATAAAGGAACTAAAAACACTTAGATATTAGGAAAGATTAATTGTGGTGGTGCTGCGGTAGCATTGTCGCTTCACAGTAAGACGCTGTCCGGTTCGATTCTCAGCTAGAGCGTCTTCTGCGTGGAGACATGCGTGAATGGGCATACCTTCGTTGAAGGTTGTGCATCAGGGCTGGCAACTCAGCATGTAAAAATCAACTACCAATCATTAGCAGACCGGAGTTCCGCTGTGGCGACCCCTAACCGGGAAAAGCCAAAAGAAATAAACAAACAAATTATTGTAGGATAATATGTAGTGTTGGCAGGAGGAGGTCTGCAGAGTGACTAAAGAGGGCAGCTATGCATCCATTCTGTAGTGTTGTTAGTTTCTATAGCTATATGAAATGAAGCTTTTTAAGGATTTATCCTAGGTGGTCTGACTAATTTCCCACAGCACAGATACTGACCTACAAAGTTAGAAAATATAAAGTAACTGAAGTGGTTCTTTTGTCTAATAGTTTGATTGAAGTTTTAGGAGACAGCCTTAAAGTTGTATGCTTGAAGCTGTGATTTGAAATGATGTTGGAGTTAAGGACACGTATAAAGTGGTGGCATTTAAATATGAATGGCTGGGTAGAACTAGGATTTAGACTGCATACATTAGGAAGGACATATGTAACAACACCCTAATGTGCAATGGCAGATAGATTAATTTCCCAAACTTATCATCTACTGGCCCTCTAAGTGTGGTTACAGAAACCTTATTATGATATTTTCTATCTCCCAGAGACATATGAGTTTTTCCTGAGGTAAATTATTATTATTTTATTTTACATTTGTTGACCGGGATAGTCCGATTGGATACATGTCCATTTTCAGTGGAGGCCCAGGGAGAAAAGCTCCAGGTTACAAAAAATAAACAATTCCACTTATAAAAAACAATAATATCTATACAGTACTTATAAAGGTGTTCCTGTAGAGGGGGCTTACACAAAAGTGAAAGTGATTACAAAATACATGTTGAATAAGGTAGAAGTAGGGTTATATGCAAGAGTTGTTAAGCAGCACATACTGAAGTAGATACTATTTACAAATTACTTACAGCTTATTTACGAAATTACATACTCTGTGGTATCAGAGAGGGAGTATAAAGACTTTTGTTACATATCAGACAGATGTGGCTGCTATCAGTAAACAAGGAAGACAGAAGTGGCTTTCATTAGACAGATTTTTAGGGTAGGAGTTAGTCAGGGTTGGTACACGGACAGAGCCAATGTCCCATAAGGTATTGTTTGAGGCCTTTTTTGAACTGGTTTAGCGAGGGTTCCTGAGTTAGAATAGTTGGGAGAGAGTTCCATGTTTTTCTAACGAAGCTGGCAAACAGGGAGTCACCAGCAGATTTAGTTGTTTAGTTGTTTTTTGAATTTGGACAAGAGATTTGTTGGATGATCCAAGTGGTCTGAGATTATGATATGGTTTTAGGATATTTGTTAGAGCTGGAGTGGTTTTGGGTTTGTATAATATTTTGCTGGTAATAATGAGCTGGTTAAACTGGATTAATGTGGGTAGTTCGAGTCATCCGAGGGGCTTAAGGTTAAGGTAATGGTGGGTCCTGTATGAAGAGCCCATGGCAAATCTAGCTATATGGTTATAGCTGCGAGTAAGTTTATTTAGCTCAGTTTTATTCACATTGGTGAGAATGGGGGAAATGTGGAGAAGGGTTGAGAGTAGGTGGGTTCGGGCGGTAGCAGTCCTAGCTAATGGGGTTAGGAAGGATTTAGTTTTATATAGTAGGCCAAGCTTTTTATTAATGGTTTTGATAGTTTTATTGATGTGAAGGTAGAATTTGAGATTATTGTCAATTATGACACCTAGGAGCTTAGTATGGGTCTCAGGAGTGATAGAGGAGCCATTGGTGGAGGTTATGGAGAAGGTGAGGGGGGTGGATCTACTGGTTGGGGTGAAGAGGAGTAGTTTAGTTTTATTTATGTTTAAAAGCAAGTGGTGATTAGCGAGCCAGTTTTCAGCTGTGTGAAATATATTCTGGGTTTGTAAGTCAGACAGGGAAGAGGCAGTACAGATCAGTGTGGAGTCATCTGTGTATTGGATACAGGTTGCTTCAGGGATGGTTGTGTGGAGGTTATTAATGAAATTTGAAAAGAGTAGAGGACCTAAGATAGACCCCTGGGGGAGTCTGATGGTGAGATGTAGCAGGGTGGACAGTTTATCCTGCCAAAGGACAGCTTGCTGTCTACCACTTAGATAGGAACAGAACCATTGAATTGCAAGGTTGTCCAGGGAAATGGTTTTAAGTGTTTGTAGAAGAAGATAGTGGTCGACCATATCAAAGGCCTTTGATATGTCCAGGAAAAGGGCAGATGAAAGCATGTTGTTATTCTGATTTTGGTGGATAGCATTGGTGAAAGAGAGAAGGGTAGAAGTGGTGCTGTGGTGAGGCCTGAATCCGTGTTGGCAGTTAGCTAGTATGTTGTTCTGGGTAAGATGGTGCATAAGTTACTTGTGGACACATTTCTCCATGATCTTTTCTAGTGGTGAAAGGATGGCTCTGGGTCTATAATTGGATAGTTCTGTAGAACTTCCTCCCTTTTGTAGTGGAATGACATGGGATACTTTCCAAATGGTTGGGATAGTGCACTCTGTTAGGGTTCTATTGATTAGTATGGCAATGGGATATGCTATGGCTTCTGCAGCAGGGTGGTTGGTTTTAATTTTTTGATTAGGGCATGAATGAAGTTGGTAGAAACTGTTTGGAGGTTGAAAAAGGGATAGATAGCAGGGGATGTTTAGCATAGTATTGACGCTTGTCGTAGTAAGTTTTTTGGCTAGGTTCTGGATTGTTTCCATGAAAAAATTATTAAAGGTATTAGCAATATTTTCGGGGGATTCCTGGGTGGTAATAGATGGGGTGGGAGTGGTAGATTGACCTGGGTGCAGGATTTGGTTTATACCTGCCCAGAACTTTTGGGGATTTGACTGTTTTTTTTTTGTAGGAAATTATTGTAATAGTTTTTTTGTCAAGTAGTTTGGATTTTTTTGTATCATTTCTAAGCTGACGGTAGCTCAGATGGTCAGAGGGAGTTTTGGTAGTATGCCAGATGTGCCAGGCTTTATTCCTAAGCCTAATTTTTTATTTGGTTTTCTTAGAAAGCCAGGTTGCTGTATTAGATTTAGCTCTGATGGTGCGAGAGAGAGAGCGTGAGAGTCGAGTATGGTCAGGAATTTAGCATTAAAGTAGGCTACACCTTTCTCTAGTGGTAGATGCTTTAGGACTTACCAGTTAACAGAGCTAAGTTCTTTTTGAAAGTTAATAGGGTTGAAGCTTTTGTTGATTCTAATAGTTTTATATTTAGCTTGGTGCATGTTCCCTGTCTTGTGTTTAGTAATGAATGTGAAGTAATGGTCACTGAAGTCATCAGGGAGGATGCCATATTTATACAAATGAGGTGACTGTTAATAAGTATCCAATCTCAAATACTTTCATGGTTTGAAGGTTTATTAATCCTGGTAGGAGTAATTATTATTTGATTAAAGCCAAAGAGATGTATATGGTTGAGGGGAGATTCAGCTGAGCAGGTGAGCCAGTCAATGCTAAAGTCCCCAAGAAGGATGGTTTCTTGAGGGTAGGTAGTGGAAATCCACTGAACTATGTCTTCTAGAGTGCCTATGTTTCCCCTGTGGGAATGTAAACACAGATAATAAATATACTTTTGTTTGAATTAACTTGTAACTTAGTCACAAGGATTTCTGCCTTATTGAATGGAGGTGTTTTTATGGGGTCCCTGGTGACTTGCAATGTGTTTTTATACAGGATTGCAATCCCGCCCCCTTTCTTTTCGGTACGATCTATTCTATGTATATTGTAACCTGGTGGTAGTATCTCATTATCCCCTGTAGAAGGTTTGAGCCAGGTTTCGGTGAGACATAATATATCAGGGGAGTGGACTGCTAACAGTGCATGCAAGTTGTGAACTTCATTGTTAACACTTCTGGTATTTAGGTGGAAGGTCAGGAGAGAGTTACTGGGTCTGCCAAGGCATGCTTTGTGAAAGGGGTTAGTTGCACAAAAGCTTTTTTTTTCAGGTGTGGATGGGCCAGGGTCGGGGTGAATATCCCCATCTACTACAAGGCTATAGTGTTGTGTAATTATTAGTTTTATAAACTTATTTAACAGTTTTAGGTAGTGTTTTCCTTGTGGTTGGATAGTGAGGCTCTAACAGGGTGATATATTAGGGATAGTGTGGGCTTAGAAGTAAAAGGTAAGGAGATGAGGGCTGTTCTATTTAAGGGATATGAGGTGGTCATTTGATATTTTGGGAAGTAAAATCCAATGTAGTATTGGTTTTCATAGGCAGTGAGGGAGCAGAAAGTAGACATTAGTATAAATAGAGATAGTAGTGGACCATATTTTGATCCAAACATAGTGGGGGAGTTGGCCATATTGGAGTATATGGGTAGTAATGGGGAAGGAGGAAGTAGGGTTAAAGAGGGGAGGATCTCTTGGTGATGCATAACAGTGCGATGGGGAGGAGAGAAGAGAGGGAGTGGCTAAGTTACTATATATTTAGATATACTGGGGGCGAGTGGGAATAGGGGGCAGAGAGGGGCATGGAGCAACAAATCAATTGAAATCCCAAAATAGGGCACAGTTTCATAAAAAACACACAAAAATAACGACCACTGCATGGAGCAAGCCCGCAGGGCGAGCGGAGTGGGGCCTATACCGAGCAACAATATTCACACAGCCTGTAAGTACCAGCACTTAGGTATTTTTTACTACAGGAGTTTCACTTTAGTTTCACTTTGTGTTTTACTACTGCAGCTTCACTTTTGCTATATTGGAGCAGTGAAGTATCCTGGCAAAACTAGACTTTTCGCCAATACTTTGAGCAACTCTAGTCTAACTGGCCAAATTGCACTCTTGTGTGAACTTTACAATGTTTCCACAGCTGCAAAAACTTTTGTATTTGTTGTAATCTAAAGCAGTCATAAAGGGAAATTGCTCAGTGCTGATGACCCAGGGCTAGCACTTTTAATATATAATAGTAACAGATAATGACCTTGTTTGTCTATGTCTAAAGATGGACAGGGTTATAATTCCCTAGTCAGGTCATCAGATGGACTGTCTTTCTGGGAGCAGGATGTATTTCAGACAGCAGAGGCATGCAGTCAAGTAGTACCTGGAGAAGTATATTTAGATTAGACCAATTTCTATCTCTTAGCCTGGGCGTTTTAAGGTAGTACAACTGTATGTGAGTCAAGCACCAAATGCATTAAATCGCTTGTTAGCGACAACAATGTTTCATCTATCGCAACATATTGGGCAGGAAATAGGTAGTGAATTATGACTTGGGACCTTAACATGCCTTTAAAAACAAAGTATAAAATCAGGCATTCTAATTCAACAATCAGAGTCCCGTAACAAGCATGCAGTTCAGCACAGTACACAATAATCTATCAGTGACTGACAAAAACAATCCTTAGGCGGTAAATAACAGGTTTAAGATGTAAAGTTTAGTTATTAAGCAGAAAAACAAACAATCTAGTAGGGCATGATAAAGTTGCTGCTCTAATGACACATTAGCTACATAAAACGCTACTTAGTTATATTAAATTCTAAAGCAGGATTACTGTTACATAAAGCTGTAGAAATGCAGGATAATGAAGAAAAATTAGGTATAATGACTACAACATACCACGTCTCATAAGCTGCCTTCTGGGTCAGGAGCACTTGGGCAATTGAAAATATGGCAGTTTCTAGGAGGGGATAAATAACTTCACATTACATGCGTAGCATGGAGGTAGGAAATAAGGGCAGTGTGACTATACCGAGCAGCAATATTCACCCAGCCTGTAAGTACCAGCGCTTAGACGTTTTTTACTACAGCAGTTTCACTTTAGTTTCACTTTGTGTTTTACTACTGCAGCTTCACTTTTCCTATATTGGAGCAGTGAAGTATGCTGGCAAAGCTAGTCTTTTCACCAATACTTTGAGCAACTCTAGTCTAACCGGCCAAATTGTGCTCTTGTGTGAACTTTACAACGTTTACACAGTTGCATAAACCTTTGTATTTGTTGTCATCTAAAGCAGTCATAAAGGGAAATTAAGGGGATGTTGCTCAGTGCTGATGACCCAGGGCTAGCGCTTTTAAAATACAAAAGTAACAGATAATGACCTTGTTTGTCTATGTCTAAATGTGGGCAGGGTTATGATTCCCTAGTCAGGTCTTCAGACGGACTGTCTTTCTGGGAGCAGGATGTATTTCAGACAGCAGAGGCACGCAGTCAAGTAGTACCTTGTTTGTCTATGTCTAAAGGTGGACAGAGTTATAATTCCCTAGTCAGGTCTTCAGAGTGTCTTTCTAGGAGCAGGATGCATTTCAGACAGCAGAGGCACACAGTCAAGTAGCACCTTGTTTGTCTATGTCTAAAGGTAGACAGGGTTATAATTCCTTAATCACGTCTTCAGATGGACTGTCTTTCTGGAAGCAGGATGTATTTCAGACAGCAGAGGCATGCAGTCAAGTAGTACCTTGATGTCCTTCAAGGATGCATCTGCAGTCCTTACAAATGGGTTGTCCTGTCGTCAGGCAGCCCTCGGTCGGCCGGATTCCAAAGTCTGGGTCTGGCTTCGGCTGGTGTCGCTCTTCACCCGACGTCATAGCTGCAGTTATTCGGGTATAAAGGCATCAGCCGACGCCATTTTCCTCAGTCTTTCTTGCCGCGTGGCGCCCGAAGCAGAAGCTGTTCGCAAGTGCCGGTCGGTCAGATCCAGAGATTACTACTACCGAATACTACTTCGAAGACTTCTAAAAAGCTAAGTACCCCGTTGGGGACTCTTTCTTGCCTCAGCCGATGTCAGAGAAAGTTAATAATTGTTTATCCTGTGGGAAACAAATACCTCATAAGGATTTCCACTCCTACTGTATACATTGCTTAGGCCCAGACCACGACGTAGCAGCTTGTTTAGCCTGCTCTTCTTTTAACCGACGGATGCTCAGACGTCGGTCGGAGTTTGCTGAACAAATTTTCGGCTCTGATTTTGCCTACATTATGCCGTCGGACCCTCCAACAGCACAAATTTCGAAAAAACGAAAAGAAAAGGACCGACACTCGCGGTCCGCGGTTTCGGCCGAAACCGGGATTAAGCAAACCATGAGTGTCTCGGTTTCGGCCGAAACCGAGATTGCGGTTCCTTCTTCAGCTGAAACCTTGCCTTCTACCGAGGCCTCCTCTAACCTGGTAGAATCTGCTTCTGAAATTCAGCCTTCTGTGGCGGTTTCCCAGGATTTATCAGACACAATTCCACTGGATATTTCCACCCCAGCACGTGGAGCTGCTAGGCCTCCTGCAGCCATGTCTATTAAGGCCTTTGCCAGGGCCAAAGCAGCAAAAGCTTCAAAATCTGTGCCTACCAAACCACCCCCTCACAGGCCCAGCACTCGCTCACATATGTTATCTTTAGCTGAGGATTTAATTTCTTTAATTCGTGGTTCCCAGCCCCATCCAGACAGGTCCTCTCTTCCCCCTCCAGAAAAGAGGCCTAGAGCAGAACCCCCTGAACCAGTATCCTCTGCTGGTTCTTCTGATGAATCAGAACATTCAGAACTTCCTGAGGCTCCTTATTCTCCTTACGAAGACTCTGATGCTGAAGAGTCCATTCCTTCAGCCTCTCCACCTGAGGAATTTTCCTTTGGGGAAACATTGCATGCTATGAGAGAACAATTCCAGTGGCAGGGCCAAGATTTTTCAGACTCCAGGAAAAGGCTTAGAACTTTTCTACATTTGCCACAACATAGGCCTTTGGCTATACCTCCAGTCCTTTCTGTTGTAGATGATGCATTTAATGATGTTTGCACTGCTCCTGATTCTTTACCTCCGGCTCCTGCTAAGCCCGATAGGTTCTACAGGGTCCCGGACACTCACCATCATTTATACAAGGCTCCCTTGGCAGATCCAGAGACCATCGCTCAGGGCCCAAAAGCTGTAGCTACTACTTCCACTAGAAACCCCCTCCCCTCTGAAAGGGAATCCAGATCCTTAGAGAGATGGGGTAAAAAAGTTTACACTTCTGCAACCTTGTCAGCTAGGGCTTTGAACTGCCAGTTTCATATGATTCAATATCAAGAGTTTATGCTTGACCAGTTAACTAAGAAGCTTTCCTCTGAGGAATCCTTAGATAAGAAATATGTTCAGGAAATGATACATAACATACAGCAGGTTAGTAACCATTCTTTAAAATGTGGCTATGATGCACTGGAGGCTTCCTTTAGATCAGCCATGACTGGCACAGTTATCAGGAGACATGCATGGTTGAAAGAACAAGCATTACCAGACCATGTCAAATCAAAGCTCTTGGATGCACCCATGGACAAGGTCAATTTATTTGGTTCCCCTGCTCAACAGGTACTAAAAAATATGGAAGAGAAGGCAAAATCTGTACAAACAGTGAAAGATTTTTTGCAAGTTCAACCTCCAAGGTTTAGCAGGAACTGGCCTTCCAAACATTGGTCCTTTCCAGATTCCTCTAAGGCACAGAGGGGCAGGTATAGGCGTCCAAGAGGCAGAACCCAATCCAGAGGTACCTACAGGTGACGCCAATGGCAAGGTAACAACCAACGAGGTTCACACACAGCCACCACCACAACAACAGCTCAATCACAGTGACTTGACAGTGGCACCGCCTTCCAGGGAACAACTAGAAGCACCTTTAGGTGGAAAACTAACATTATTCTCAAAAAACTGGCACTGCATAACAAGAGAAAAATGGATTTTACAAACTATAGACCAAGGCTACAGGTTCCATTTCCATACTCTACCAGGGAAGAGAGGAATGCCAAACCTACCACCTTCTCAAAGGACAGAAGCTCTAAAACAAATATCTCAGCTATTAAGAATGAGAGCTGTGGAAAGGGTACCACCTATGGAGCCAGGAAAAGGTTTTTACTCCAGACACTTTCTGGTTCCAAGAAAAGAAAACAAATGGAGACCCATTCTAGACCTGTCCGCTTTAAACACATTCCTTATTGTTCCAAAATTCAAAATGCTGACCCTACAGCAGCTTCTTCCCATGCTGGGCAAGGAGTCTTGGCTGGTAACTCTAGATCTCAAGGAGGCATACCTGCACGTCCCCATAAGACCAATTTGCAGAAGATACCTCAGATTTCTTGCAGGATCAGAGCATTATCAATTCTCAGCATTGCCTTTTGGCTTTTCTACTGCGCCCAGAGTGTTCACGAAATGCCTGGCATCAGTAATTGCTCATTGCAGGCTACAGGGAATCCAAATTTATCCATACCTGGACGACTGCCTGATACAAGCGGACAACAAAAACAAACTAGCAGAAGACTTACAAAGAGTCATTTACCTGCTGCAAGCCTTGGGATATACAGTCAATATAAAAAAGTCAAGGCTGACTCCATCCCAAAGAATAACTTTTCTGGGTGCAGAGCTGGACACATCAAAACAAATGGCATTCCTGACTGCAGAAAAGAAAGAACAACTACCTCTCTACTTCTTGGCATTAATCAAGCAGAACCACCTAACTGCAAGAAAAATACTGCAAGCTCTAGGATTCATGGCATCCTGCATAACCCTGGTCCCTCATGCCAGGCTGCACATGAGAAAGCTTCAATGGTACCTAAGGAATTTGTGGTCCCAGCACAAGCACAGCCTAGAAGCCAAAATTCCAATAATTCCATGCCTGAAACAAGAGTTCCTATGGTGGGCTCATGCCTGTCAATCAAACCCAGGACTACCCTTCTGCAACAGCCAACCAAGCCAAACCATCACGACAGATGCCTCAGACCTCGGTTGGGGAGCACACATGCAGGACAAGTGCATACAAGGCTTATGGACTCAAGAACAGCTGTGCCTACACATAAATCTAAAGGAAATGCTGGCAGTAAAAATGGCAATCCAGTCATTCCGACCATTTCTCCAAGAAGGTCAGTTGCTGGTAAGGACAGACAACACCACAGTTATGTGGTACATCAACAAACAGGGGGGCACACATTCATATCCTCTATGCCGGCTGGCACTGGACCTATGGGATGTGGCCCTGACCTACAACATTCAGTTACAAGCAATCTTTGTGCCAGGAAAAGAAAAAATTCTAGCAGACATATTAAGCAGAACAACCACAGATGCCCACGAATGGATGCTTCACCCGGACATCTTCAGAGCCATCACAAAGAAATGGGGATTGCCACAAATAGACTTGTTTGCATCTCCGGTCAATCACCAGCTAAAGAAATTCTGCACGAGGACGCACCACCCACTTGCTTGGAAGGTGGACTCCCTTTCTTTCAGTTGGAAAAGCCTGACAGCATACGCTTTCCCACCACTTCCTTTGATGCACAAGGTGCTTCTGAAGATCAAAGAGGACCGTCCCAGGATCATTCTGATAGCTCCAGACTGGCCAAGACAACATTGGTACCCATTGCTGAGGAGCATGTCTCGAGAACAAATATGGACATTACCCCTGAGCCCATTATTGTTAACACAGAACAATTACAGAATACTGCATCCAAACCTGAAAACTCTGCAACTAACTGCCTGGAACATTACATGACAGCAATTAACCCAAACTTATCCCAAAGGGTTAAAGACATAATCCTGGAGGCACGCAGGCCTTCAACAAGAAGGAATTATGCTGCAAAATGGAAAAGATATTTCATTTGGAGTACTGCAAAGGGAGAAGATGTGGCTCTAGTAAACATAGCCAACATCCTGGAGTACGTGGCAGAGCTCTTCCACACAGGCCTGTCCTACTCTTCCATCAAGATACATGCTTCAGCTATTTCAGCACAGTATAGCCTGGATCCTCCTGTCTTCTCTCATCCCCTGCTCAGGCAATTTCTGAGAGGAATTAAAAATGTGAAACCTCCCAGGAAACCACCTGTGCCAGCATGGGACCTGAATTTTGTGCTAGAGAAATTAACACTTCCTCCCTTCGAACCAGCAGCGACAGCAGAATTACAATACTTATCATGGAAGACTGCTTTTCTACTGGCAATAACCTCAGCTAGAAGGGTCTCTGAACTACAGGCACTAATGGCAGTACAACCCTTCCTGATCTTCCATCAAGATAGAGTGTCTATGAGAACAAATCCTACATTTATGCCTAAGGTGGTATCCAGAGTGTCATTAAACCAGGCTATTCACCTACCCACATTCTCCCAAACCCACAGAACAGGGAGAAAGGCTTTTACATACCTTGGATGTGCACAGGCAGTTACGCTACTATCTGGACAGGACTAAGTCCAATAGAAAACTGACCAGCTACTGGTAGCATATGCCACAGGAAAGGAAGGAAACCAATTTCAAAACAGACAATCTCCAAATGGATAGGAAATTCCATCAGATTTTGTTACTCCTACCATGGAAAGAAAACTCCAGAAAACATCAGGCCTCACTCCACGAGAGCTACAGCCACTACTACAGCTTTCTTACGAGGAGTGGCTACTAAGGACATTATAGAGGCTGCTACTTGGACCTCCGTGCATACATTTGCCAAGCATTACAATTTGCCTTTATACTCTAGATCCCGAGCAGGTTTTGCCACTGCTGTTTTGCAAGGGATCCTAGCTACACCATAATCACTACTCTTCCTCCTCCCCTTGCTTAGCTATGGTATTCTACCCATTTGTAAGGACTGCAGATGCATCCTTGAAGGACATAGTACAGTTTTGTACCTACCATAAATGTAGATGTCCGAGAGGAATGCATCTGCAGTCAGGATTACCCACCCTCCTTCCCCATTGAGGTACTCCTAGGGTATTTGCCAGCCTCCAGCTAGCTTGGGGGGGATCTATTATGGTGTATTTGTTTGTATATATGTACATACATGCTTATTTTTATGTTTACTTTATATTATTTGGAATCATTGGCATTTATCCAAATTTAGCCTTCCAGGAGGGCACCTGGCATCTGGGGCAAGAAACACTGAGGAAAATGGCGTCGGCTGATGCCTTTATACCCGAATAACTGCAGCTATGACGTCGGGTGAAGAGCGACACCAGCCGAAGCCAGACCCAGACTTTGGAATCCGGCCGACCGAGGGCTGCCTGACGACAGGACAACCCATTTGTAAGGACTGCAGATGCATTCCTCTCGGACATCTACATTTATGGTAGGTACAAAACTGTACTTTTGTCTGTGTCTAAAGTTAGACAGGGTTATAATTCCTTAGTCAGGTCTTCAGACGGACTGTCTTTCTGGGAGTAGGATGTATTTCAGACAGCAGAGGCACACAGTCAAGTAGTACCTTGTTTGTCTATGTCTAAAGGTGGACAAGGTTATAATTCCCTAGCCAAGTCTTCAGATGGACTGTCTTTCTGGGAGCAGGATGTATTTCAGACAGCAGAGGCACACAGTCAAGTATTACCTTGTTTGTCTATGTCTAAAGGTGGACAGGGTTATAATTCCCTAGTCAGGTCTTCAGACAGACTGTCTTTCTGGGAGCAGGATGTATTTCAGACAGCAGAGGCACGCAGTCAAGTAGTACCTTGTTTGTCTATGTCTAAAGGTGGACAGGGTTATAATTCCCTAGTCAGGTCTTCAGACGGACTGTCTTTCTGAGAGCAGGATGTATTTCAGACAGCAGAGGTACGCAGTCAAGTAGCACCTTGTTTGTCTATGTCTAAAGGTGGACAGGGTTATAATTCCTTAATCACGTCTTCAGATGGACTGTCTTTCTGGAAGCAGGATGTATTTCAGACAGCAGAGGCATGCAGTCAAGTAGTACCTTGTTTGTCTGTGTCTAAAGTTAGACAGGGTTATAATTCCCTAGTGAGGTCTTCAGACGGACTGTCTTTCTGGGAGCAGGATGTATTTCAGACAGCAGAGGCACACAGTCAAGTAGTACCTTGTTTGTCTATGTCTAAAGGTGGACAGGGTTATAATTCCCTAGTCAGGTCTTCAGATGGACTGTCTTTCTGGAAGCAGTATTTATTTCAGACAGCAGAGGCACACAGTCAAGTAGTACCTTGTTTGTCTATGTCTAAAGGTGGACAGGGTTATAATTCCCTATGGTGATCTGGGTGTATGTTAAACTAAATTTTTGACAACATTGTCTTTTTGTTTTGTAGTTCGATTAAGTGTGAATTCAGGAAATAGAAGTAGACCCATATGTGTGTGTGTGTGTGTGTGTGTGTGTGTGTGTGTGTGTGTGTGTGTGTGTGTGTGTGTGTGTGTGTGTGTGCATATATATATATATATATATATATATATATATATATATATATATGTATATTGTATATATCTATATGTATATATACATATATAGATAGATATATTTATATATTTAGCAGGGGGTTTGTGAGTTGCAGGAGGCTTTCCCCTCCTAAAACAAGCGGTTATTTTTTTCAGTGTATTGTCTCTTTAGCATTCGGTATTTGATGAGACAATCATGTGTATATATGGCTACATAACATTTGATCAAAGATTGTTTTCACTGAACCAGATACGGCTGAAAAAAAATGTCTAAAGCTGCATTTGAAAACATTTAAAGTCTAGAGATATTTATGGTGCATACCTCTTAACTGTTCAGATTTTTGTAGAATGTCCAGATTTTTGTCTCATATTTTGAATCTATTCCTCAAACAATTTGTGAGCATCTGGCAAATCATTGAGGATTCAGGTCTCTAAATAACAGACATTTGAGTTTCAGACTTTATATTTTTCATAAAATGCATGTTAATGCAAAACCTGTCATTCCAGCAACTTTATAAGCTTATAAGATCAATATTTGAAATATGTCCCTATTTTAGGGCATTTGCCCCCCCTCCATTATTTTCACTTTTGTCCAGATTTCTTGTGCTAAGAGGTTAAGAGGTATGTTATAGTACCACAGCAGTGAATGGCAAAAGAATGATCACTATAGTTTGAATCTAAAAAATAAATAGCCCCCACACCCCCTATAATATATATATATATATATATATATATATATATATATATATATATATATATAT
The DNA here is from genome assembly GCF_019279795.1 of Protopterus annectens. NCBI lineage: Eukaryota > Metazoa > Chordata > Ceratodontiformes > Protopteridae > Protopterus > Protopterus annectens. The sequence goes on along the minus strand of NC_056729.1, from coordinate 1,939,854,914 downwards.
ATATATATATATATATATATATATATATATATATATATATATATATATATATATATATATATATATATATAGATAGATACCACCGCTGATATCACATAACACTGAGGGAAAGGCAAATTCCCTTAACCACCCACTGCAACACAATCCCATGCAAAAGGCTGATGGCAAAAATTCAATTGAAAACAATGTTCACTCATGTGAGCGCTCACTTTTATTCACAGCCTAAGAAAGCATATATAAGCATTTACTGCTTTGACTTGCCACCATATCCATATATATGTCTACTGATTTTATACACATACACACACACACACACACACACACACACACACACACACACACATATATATATATATATATATATATATATATATATATATATATATATATATATATATATGGGTCTACTACCATGTATCGAAGTGACACTTACCCGAAATCCAAAAACCCAAGGTGACTCCACAGAAAACTTATTTAACTGAAGCAACAGACTGACTATACTTTTAACAGGTAAACTGACCATTTGGCCACCAGGACACAAAGCAAAACAAGGAAACCTAATTTAACCTATGCAAATGGGGAGATTCATCCCCCCCACAGTCCCCCTAACTAAATATACCAACTCAGAGATCGCACTATACTGGGGAAAAGGGCAAATGTCACCCTGGTGGCCCATGTGCCTCATGGACAGATGTAGCTGGTGTTGATCACAGACCCACTCTGTTCATAAATTCGTTCTGTGAACTACTCAAAAAGGACAAATGGGAGTACTTGGGATTAACATGGCTAGGCTTGTAAAGGCTCTAGGGCCACTAGCCTTGTAAACTCTGATGAACCTATGAACCTATAAATGCTTCAAACGAAAATTTGTATTCATTAATACAACACACTTATGATAACATTACATTGACAAAAGAACTTTGAGCTATTTTCATAAAACAGTAGATTTTTTCACTGAAACTGAATTAAATATGTTTTTAAATCAAAAACAGAATATTGTTTATAATTTAACTAGAGAAGAGTGGTCAGCAATATTAAATATGACTGAAAATGAACAGCTAGTTTTTAAATCTGCTGACAAGGGGAACAAACTAGTTGGGATGCATATATCCTAGTATTTAAAGATGTGCCATGAACATTTGGATGACAATTCAGTTTATTTAAAGGTAGATACAAGTTACTATTTGAGAGCCTTAGTTGAATTCAAATCTTTACTTAATAAAGGTGTCAGATTAGGTTATTTAACTGCTGATGATGTCCAGAAGAAGCTAACTATGAACAGTCATAGTATTGTCACATTCTACTGTTTACCTAAAATTCACAAAAAATATACAGGCCCCTCCGAGGCGTCTTATTGTTTCAGGTAGAAATTATTTTACTTACAATCTAGGACAATTGCTGTATTTCCTGTTGCTACCCAAGGTGGTTTTATTACCTGCTTATGTTAAAGATATTTTTGATTTTTTTAAGTAAGTTAAGGGCAGTACAATGGACTAATAAGATGTACTGGGTAACTCTAGATGTGAAAAGTTTATATACTAACATTAAACATTGCCATGGCATTGAGGCAATCAGATGTTTCATGGTAGAGTCACCCACCACAGAATATATTGTAGATTTAGTACATTTTTGTTTGAAGAATAATTATTTTGAGTTTGATAGCCAAGTTTATCATCAGAAATGTGGAACAGCTATGGGGGCAGCTTTTGCCTCCTCATATGCTAATTTAACTATGGGCTTATTTGAAGTTGGTCTTTGTTTTTCGTTGCACATTGATACATTGTATTCATTGGGTTTCTGGTCTTTGTTCTTCATTGCACATTGATACATTGTATTCATTGGGTTCCTGGTCTTTGTTCTTCGTTGTACTTTGCTGTTGTTTTTGCTGCTAAAAGAACTTTGAGCTGCCTGGAAAAAGAAGTGACACAGAAAAAGTGAAAATATAAAGAACAAAGCCCAGATATTTTTGAAAGATATAAAAAAAGAAACATGGAAGTAAGAATGAAAAAGAGATCTTATATGGTGAATATTTATGCAAAGGAGAAACTAATCACACAAAAAAAGCAACTCCAAAAATATTTGAAGAGAAATGCAGGTAAAGGCAGCAGATATGGAACATTTCATAATACAAAAAAAAAAAAGAAAAGAAAGAAAACAAAGGGGTAATGTGGAAAAGAGGATTAGAAAGGTAGAAGTTGTACAAATAGAAACTGAAGTTATGGATTATCTGTGAAGTGAAGTATTTTATGGAGGATCCAACACAGGCAGTGTCATAGTATGATAGAATTATGGGTCCTTGGCTTAAGGAATAACTGGTGGAGTAGGAGTGTCTATATTAAATCAACGAACACTTAAAAAAGCGAACGGTGATTGATCGACCCTATGTAAGCGAAAGCTTACAATGTCAAAGTGTCAGAACAATGATTTTTTCCAAGGAAATAAAATTGCTGTTCCAACAAAGAAATAAAATAAAAATGAATTTCAAATATTACATTAAGTGGGGGGCTTTGCCTCCCACACCCCCCTACTTAAATGTACCAACTCCAAGATTGCACTACAGTGCCGAAAATGGCAAAGTACCGAAGCGGCCAAGCAAATTCCTCCCCAGGGAAAGAATTTGCTTAACAGCCACTTCAATATTTTCCATTTTCTGCCTTTTAAGTTTGACTTTCAAATGCATCTTGGGGCTTCTAATATAGACCTGAGTAGGAGGCATTTGAAGAAGATTTGCAACATGATGACACTCTGTGACCTTTAGTAGGAGACTGGTATGAAAATCACTTTAAAGTTTTACAGCAAGGGAAGGAGCAGGAAACAGTGGCAACCCCCAGGAAATGTTTCAGAGTGATGGGCCAGTGGAACCATATGAAGGAGCAGCATCTGAAAAAGATATGTCACAGGAAAATTTTCAGGAACTTTCTGTAGATTACTCGCAGGAAACAGAGAGCAAAGAAGATGCACTCAGTCCAGAAGAAAATGATTTAAGGGAAGACCAGCATGATTTAATCCATATTAATAGACAAATTACGATAGATGAAATAAATGTAATACAGAAAATAAGACTGTAAATGTGAGAAGAGTGGTAAAACAGATAAACACAGCAATCAGAACTATTAAGAGAAATTCATGTAGTATAAGAGAAATACATAGAATATATTACTGTAATTAAACTAATAAAGGATAAAGTACTACCACAAAAATGTAGAGTAACAAAGAAAAAGAAGGAAGCAAGTAAAATGCACCATGGAATTACTGAATAAAGAAAACTATAAAGCAAATAAGATATAAAGTATCACTATTAGAAGAATATAGAAAATGAAACAGATCATCAAAAATACTTAAAAAATAAAAGCAATGTGTAGTATCAAAGCAGGCAAAACTTTCATTGTATACTTTTGCCCATAATATTATAAAAATGTAAGTGCAGGCAGAAAAACTCAGAAGGTATGCAGATAAACATAAAGGAATAGTGCAAAATAAAAAATTCAGAGACGAACCAAAAAAATCTACAGAGAATTGGGAAACAAAACAGGCAACACCACCAAAAAAAAAAAAAGAAGAAGAAATAGGGACATAATATTTAAACAAAACAGTAAGAAGCTCTAATGCAGAAGATATGAAATGGGATGAAATACTGGCTAGAGAAACTGAGACAAAATTAGAAAAACTCCTAAATGGAAGACCGCAGGTCAAATTGCAGTATATAACTTCTGGGCAAAAGCATTACATTTACATCTTTACACAAATATTTAGCATTGAGTAATAATTCCTTATATGTGCATCTTGAACAAACACTAACCTGGGTAACAAAAGGAAAAATGATACTCCTGGTTAAGAGGGAACCTGCAAGCCATCCTAAGAACTGTACTTTACATTTATAAATCTGCAGTCATAGGACTGCATACGTGTCTGCTGACCTCGCCAGATCCATGCCAAGTGAAAGCTTTAAACATCAGCAAAAGAAGTCTAAGATGCCTACTTTAGCAAAAGCATTTCAGTGTCAAGCAGGAATGGAAATCAAACCACAAACAGACAGCAAATACATCAAAATAAAGAATACAAGGGGAAGGATGAGATGAAAAGAAAAGAAACGTGGAAAATCCATAAATATAGTAGCAAGTGTACAGATATCTTGGAACAACCTCATTATAGCAAACAATTGACAAAAAAAGTGTTAAGGAGAGGTGAATTGAAACCAAAGATGAAAGGCTAATTTTGGGCACCAAGGATAGTGGACTATGTACACATTGGTTTGCATAATACATTGAAAAAGGTGGGAGAAACAGACAAATGCAGGTTCTGTGAAAAGACTTAGAAACAGTTATACATCTTGTTTCTGGCTGTGATACCCTCATGACAGAAGGCCCTAAATACTGAAAGGCACAATAATATGGCAAGACTGTTGCATTGGAGATTGTGCAAACACTTCAGTATAGAAGTAGCCAAGAAGCATTGGAAACATGAATCACAAAACATTATAGAGAATAATGACATGTATATCACATGGGATCCCCATCATCAACAATTCCAAAAACAGATGCAAAAAATGATGTAGTAGTGCATAAAAAAGACAAAAGCACTGGTCACTGAAATTACTACACCCAGTGATTACAGCGTCTTACATACAGTGAGACAAAGAGTTATAAAATATCAAGATGTGCAGGCAGAAATAAGAGCAGTGTGGAAGAAAGATACATAGACAATTGGTATTGTAGTAGGAGCAATAAGTTTTTACAGTTGTTCTTAGATATGTTATCGATAAATATAACCCTCTATGAATTACAGAAGGAGGCAATTATTGGCACTTTGATGCACTGAGAAGAGCACTCTTGGCAAACACCAAAGACTGAAGCAATAGTAATTTGATGAACTCTAATAGTGTCATGACTTAGGAATGTGGTCTGTTCCTGTCATGGTATTAGAAACCCAAAAGGCTTGTAGAAATTAAAATGATAAACCAACCATTTTCCATTAAGACCTAGCACCCTACAAATAGCATTCTCTGCAAAAGTTTTACCCATACAGATAATGAACCTTCATATGCAGAGACACAGATTTGGTTGCATACAGTATTCAGACATCATGGATCATCACTGATGGGATTCGGTCTGAGTTTGTCTTCTCCAACAATCACCATTAGGTGCATATATACTAGAGTAATGACCACAAGAGATTTTTAGGCATAGCTGTGCTTTCCAAATGTATACAACAAGTTTGGTGTTCTAGAGGTTAGTTCTACTGGTATGCATAAGCTACGGGGTGGTTGTCTCTATCCATTAGATACATAGGTAACAGATGAGAGATTAATTTCTGATTTCTCTTCCACTGTTTCATAGAAGGGGTATTCCCTGAGACACATACCTGTCCCTACTACTGCCCTATTTATATCACAAGTCTGGTTTAAACCCCTGGATCAGATAATTCTGATAATGATTGTTTTGTTTGCAAGCAAGAAGCCCATGACAGTAGGATCCTGGGATGCCTTGGATGCCATATAGATCACCCCCTCAATAATCTTTAGGAGACAGTCTATAAGGATAGGGCCTTAAAGCAATCTGCATAGGAAATGTTGTTAAAGCCATGTATTTTTTTGTGAGGAACCACTATGGACCTCTGTGGATGTTCCAGTTGGTACATGTACCTGGTCAGGTACATGCTAAAGGGGGCATTGTACTCAATGGTGGGTCTAGTAAGGGCTGAGTATAGTCGAGTGATGACAGCCTTGGACCTAGATGTCATGTACTTGCTTATACATTGAGCAGCATTGAATGATTTCCTTAGTACATTAGACACATGTTGGTCAAAAGCCATGTTACTGTCTGCAAACATCTCCCAATACTTGAGAACTGGGCTACTCTTTCCAAAGGGTAACATTATGCATTTCTTGGCACTGAGTTTTAAACTGTGTTATGGCACTAATTATTTGTCTACATTAACCTTTACTGGAAGATATTTGTGGGGAGATTCTCTGACTGCTTCCATTTTGCAATCATCTGGAAACTTGGTCATCCAGAGGCCCTTAATGCTGAGAAGTAGATGCCCAAAAGGAGAGGACCCAACACTGATCCATGAGGAACCTGACTTCCTAGGTCTTGTCTATGAGTCAGCTAGTGCCCTGTGAGTTTTTAAGGGTCTATGCCAAGTTTGGTGAGTTTGCCAAATATACCCGAGAGGGGTGTTGCATTGACCACACCTTAGTCTGGTATAAGTAGGCAGTGTGCACTATTTACACTGATCCATTGCCTTGATGACCTTCTTAAAGAAATCCGCCAGTTTTAGTAGGCATGACCTTCACTTGACAAAGCCATACTGGACTGGGTCTAGTGTCTGATGGTTTTCTTTATCTTTGTTGATCCTTTCCATGACAATTCATTCCATGGCTTTGCATATTAGACTAGTCAGACTAATAGGTCTGTAGATGCCAAGCTCAGCTGATGGTCCACCCTTGTGAAGTGAGATAACCATTGCAGTTCTCTATTCTTATGGTACAAAGCCTGTTTTGAGACTATAGTTGAAAAGTGACTGAAGTAGTCCTAACAGGTCATGTTTCAACGAGGATTCCCAGGATGTTGTTGGAGTTCATTGATGATGTGGTTTTGGCCTTAGAAAGTGCAGCCAGCACCTGCCTTCTGCTAATAATAGGGGGGTATGCTAGTAGGTATTTCATTGGGGGGAGCAGGGAGTTTCACCTGGATTTGTCAGACAACAAATTTGCTATGTCATTCTGCTCTGTGAAGGTGGCACCAGTGACCACCAGGTCGGCACACTATTGTGTGCTGCATTTGAGGTTTCAGACATAGCTGTAGAAGGTCTTATGGCTGTCTTTAGCCCATGAGGCTATCTTGACCTTGTAATTGACTTTGTCTGACTTAATTATTCCTCTTAGATTCTTGTTTAGTTTAATTACAAATCTTCTATTATTATGCTTTTCCTGAGTTTAGTCGTGACTTTTTTCCTTTAATTACATACGCATTTAAGGTTACACTTCTGCTAGTGTGCCTTGTTTTTAGAATTTAAGTTGGGCTTACAGCTAGTAGATACAGAAATCTGTTTGCAGCCATTTGCATGGTTGTGAAGAGTCTCTGAACTATTCCACATAGGTTGCAATGAACTTGGGGTTGGAAGGGCACTGAATTTTGACAAATTGTAAATTGTTAGGATATAGCTAATTTTTGGAATAGTTCCTAACTGTTACAGGGTTTGCTGTGTTTACTGAGTTTATTTTTATTTTGAAGAAGTCAGCTTTGTGGTCTGACCTCACCAGTGAGGACAAGACATGGGCTGGGGGGGGGGGTGTTGCTGTGCTCTCTAGTATTGGTGATTACGAGGTCAACTATGTTTGAACCACTGGTGGGTGTGCGCACTATCTGTTAAAGGGTGTTTGGGTTAATAAAGTCCCAGAATTATTGTACCTGCTAGTATGAGGCAGTGTATCTTTCACAATATACAGAGGAATGGTTAAAGTCTTCCATGAATATAATATTTGGTTTAATGATCAGTTTCTCCACTAGGTCCAGGTATAAGCTATGGGATTCTAGGAATATAGAGGGTAACCTATAACTTGCTAGAATATGGTATAGAACTTTGTTGTGGGGATTTTCACAAGAATAAATTCCAGGGCAGTGTCCTATTTAACCATCATAGAGTTCTGCTTGCTGCTGATACAGATTGAGATTCCTTTTGTCCCTGTCTATGCAGCGGATAGTCTAAATGTATAAAAGGCATTGAAGCCTTGTATTGCCTGTGTACTTTCTGTGAATTTAAACCATGTCTCAGTAATGGCACAGATGCCTTTATTCTCCAGAGTGAGGAGAGCTTGTAAGATGTGGAGTTTCTTGTTTAGTCTCCGGATGTTGAGCAGTAATACCTTTAAGCCTATTTGCATTTTCTTTTCTATATTGGTAGGTTTGTCAATTTTACATTTCCTAAAAAGGCTCTAAGGGAGTGGATAAAGTTTTGGACAGAATTAGGAAGCCTAGAGGAGACAGGTGCAGACCATCTTTACAAAGCAACATGGTTTAACAATGTCCTCCCATGTTGACAAGCATTGAATGCCAATGGAATGACACCAGAAACTAAGCCAGTTATTGAAGTCTGTCATCTTTTGTTCATACTGTGGCATCATTCTTGGTGAAGGCAGAATGGTGCTCAGTGCACAGCATGTACCTACCTAAGGCACGTATTCAGAGAGATGAACAATGTCTCTCTTCATATAGTACATGGAAGTACATCTCAGGTCATTAACACCCACGTGGATTATGACAAAATCATATTGGCAACTGTGGTATACTGACTTGAGTACATGCATAACTTGGAGAGCGCTATTCTAAATAAACCCCTGTTATCTTCTCCTTGTGCAGTCTAGTGAGTGGGGCATATGTGTGAATAAAATGGAGTCTCCTATGACAAGAGTCCTGGATGATATCTGCTCTTGGGTCTCCACTGGGTTTAGGCATATGTGTAGTATTTGATGTTGCTTTTCATGAGTGCTTTAGAGATGATTAAAGATAGGTGTTGCCATTTACAGGCTTAGGAGGTATTTGTGGTTTGGTAAGATTGCATTTTAGTGACTCCACATAAGTTGGTCTATGTGTGTGGTGGACACTATAGGCAGTGGATGTAATGTGTAAGTTCTTGACAACCTTCTTTGTATGCAAGATTTTTGCCTCCAGTGAAATTGTGCATTTCTTGGATGCTGTTCTTGTTTCTTTAAGGATTAACAGGTTGACTGTGAATATCAGGCATTTGCTACAGGATGCCCATATCTACTAAGCTGGAGACATTTGAAAATTACATATCCATGTTGGCTGGACCTGTGTTTGGTTGCTCTATACAGAGGTCCTTGGGTGGTCTCCGGAAATTGGCTCTAGACTAGGTGAAACTGTGTTAAGATTTGATAGTAGGGCTGTTTAATGAGCAAACTAACCAGTTTAAGCTAGTTTCTGTGCAATGGCTTTGTTTTAGCCACACCAAGTCACATGTTTCATTTCTAAGCAAAGTTTTATAGATAAAGCTTACTTTCTGAGCATTTGTGTCTGTATGAGGCATTTCTAACCTCTAGATGCAATAACACCAAGAGAGATTGCTTGCAAGTGTATTTCTACAACAAAACAATCAAAACAATGCAATTTCAAGTATTGGAGCATCTACAATGATTTAAAGGCAAAATCAACAATAAAGTAAAAATAAATGAGTAGCACTCGAAACAGTTAATTGAAGTGCTAAAACAATAAAATCTCTTATGTGCCAAGGGTATAACAAGATTAATTCAGGATCCCCTCCCAGTGTAGCAATGGTGCCAAGAAGATGGAAGCTTTGTGAAAATGAGCAAGACAAGGTTTACTCAAGTGCAGTATTGTTTACTGTGAGGTCTGTTTGCATTATGTATATATCAGTTGTTGGGGAAGTAATTAAATTGGTTACACAATAGACAATAGCAGCTGCGGTGGTACAGCAGTAGCATTGTTGCCTCACAGCAAGAGGTTCTCCTGTTTGACTCTCAGCTGGAGTGCCTTCTGTGTGGAGTCTGCATGTCCACCTCACGGTCGAGTGGCCACCGAAAGACATGCGTGAATGGGTGTGCCTTCACTGTAGGTTGGGTGTCGGGCTGGCAACTCGGCATCATAAAAAATCGACTGCCAATCATTAGCGGACTGGAGTTCAGCTGTGGTGACCCCTAACCGGGAAAAGCCGAAAAGACAAACAAACACAATAGACAATAGCAATAAAAGTGTGGAGGGAGTGACTTTGAAAGTCAGATTACCATAAAGGGTGGAAGCCAGAAACACATCCTTTTAAAACCACAAAACAAAGGCGGGAAGGTTAGGAAAAAATCAAAATGGAGCTCTAGTCCTATGATCAACATTTCAGGAATTTCTAACTTAATATCTCAATGGGGGCAGGCAGACTCAAAAAAGGGAAAAGATCAGTAGCAAGGTAAACAGAAAGGCACTGGAATGCAACTTTAAGCAGGTATATGCAGCTATAAAAAGTACTAAAGTACAACTCCTATTGCAGAATTCATAATACTGCCACTACTGCAATCCCACCACAGACTATGCAGAAATTTACAATGGAATTATGTTAACAAAATGGCTAAGATGTATAATTGTTGCAGATAAAGGAAGTACTAGTCTAGGAGTCACTATGTTGATTAAATCTTCCTTTCAAGATTCAATTTTAGACAATTAATTGATCCTGAAGGTAGAAAGAACTAAATAGTTTGCAAAAACAACATACTTGTTATATTAAATATATATTCACAATTTCATTATTAGCTTGAATTCATAATGAAAATCTACAACGCATTAAACACATTTTAGAACCTGTAATTCATTATTAGTGGAATTGGAATTCTATAATTGATCCAAAAAAGGACAGATCAAACTGTACCAAGTATGGCTATCTAAATGCTTCACTTTTTACTGCAGATTTAGTTACTGATATTGAGTGAGTTGATCCATCTCTGACAATGTAATTCCAATATGCTTATTTTTTACACTGTCATAACATGTGTTCCAAAACAGACTTTTTCTTTATCTATATTAAGTTCATTAAAGCAAATGCACATTATACCTCTAAACCCACATATTTTTCTGACTGCTCAGAAATAAAACTAACTTTAGAGTGGAGTACATTGTCACAAAAATTAACTGCTATAAGTGGATATTAAATTCAACTTTACTTCAAAAAGATGTTGATGATAAAAACAGATCATGACCCTTCTGAATCTCAAATATGGACAATGATAAAGTACTTCTTGATATCCAATGGGCTGTGCTTAATGTAACTAAGAGGTTTTCTCATAAACTAGGTTTATTATTACAAAAAAATCATTTACTCAAAAAGAGAATATTCTAAACTGATGAATTTTAGATTTAGAAATTAACATGACAGTTATTTACTTGAATTGGATACTCAGATCAAATCCTTGCAAAAGGAGCTAAACCTTATCTACTTGTCCCAATCATCATGGTGCAATAGTAAAAGTCTAGCAAAATACTTTGAATGGTTCTAAGCTCCATTTAATGTCCTTGCAAGATTAATTAATAGTGAATGTGTCCCTTCATTAATAAAAGAAATAGAATACAAAGGTAATATTGCCAATAAAATTCATGAAATAAGTCTTGTCTTTGTTGACATTTATACTGAGTTATAAACATGCTAATTTAAATATAGAAAATGAAAATGAGTTAGCTAAATATTTATCTCAATTAAACTTTCACAAATTTAATCAAATCAGGTGAGATATCTGTCTAAACTCTTCTCTATTCAAGAAATTCTAAACTTAATAAATAACTCACACCGAATGACATTTGATGACTTTTATTAAACTTCCATAACATAACTTTGATAACCAATATTTATTAATTGCAAATGAACATAGTATTGTTGATTTTAATCACAGCACAAACATCCATGAAATGTTAAACAGGACAGTGTGACCTTACTCATCCTGACCCAATAGCAATGTCCATACCTCCCTCATTTGTGTGAGTAATCACTAAATCAAAAACCCCTCCCCTTCAACTATTTAAATTTATTGGCCATCCTACTGTATTTCATAGTACCAGAATACAAAAGTGACCACCCCTTTCAACCCATTTTGCTGTTTTAAAAATAGTAACTCTCCACTAAACCTTAACTTTTTAAACAGGTAAAACTTAAGTTACTACTTTCACATCTACCTTCTCTAGTGCACACTGCAGTGTGCATTTTTTTCATCTTACTTTTAAGCATCCCTTTGACTAGCACTTTTTCTAATACCTGCTGGAAAGCACTAGGAAGCCTTAAACTGATACAAGCACTCAACTCTCCTTGTTAATAAGGAGAAATTAATAGTAGGCACTAAACAGCCTATAATTGCAAAGTACATTGCTAAGGTAAGGGAAAACAGCTCCTGTACTTTACAAAAAAAAAAAAAAAGCATCAAACCAGGCATGACCAAGGGTCAGCTTCCGGTGATTTCTCCTGTCCACCTGGTGAATCTGGGCATACTGGGGCAATGCAGCAATTGCCTCATGTACACAGACAACCCTCTCCTCCTACCACCCAACACTACAACCTGTGAGAGATGCACTTACATAGCCAAAATGGAAGCAAAGCTCTCTCCACCCAAGATTGTGCTAGACAGTCAAGAGGAGAAGGTTAACACCCACACTTCACCTCAAGCAACACATAGCCCTTCTAAACCCACACCACCAACACCCACATATAGCAACACTAAATCCACATATGCAGAGGCCCTTAACTGTAACCTGCCCAAGCAACAAGGACCTCTGAAGCTGAAATGCAAACAAACACCAATCACAACCAAAGTCTCACATAGTTCAAAACACCTGTGTGCCACCCAGCAACAGCCCCTAAGGCAAGACAATGTACCTAACACTTTAGTCATAGGTGACTCTATAGTCCGGCACACTGATGTCCCTCTCACCAGGTTGAACAAGGAGAAAATTACAGTCAGCTGCCTGTTGGGTGCCAGGATCTGCCACACAATGCATGCACTCAAGTCACTCCACAACAAGTACAAATATGACTCTGTCATTGTCCATGTTGGAGTGAATGACTTGAGATGTACCTCCCTGGACTACATGAAAAGAGACATGGAAGAATTCTCGGATCATGTGGCCCAGGCAGGTATGACCCTAGCCCTGAATAGCATCCTGCCTTCGCCCAGAATGATGCCACAATATAAGGACAAAATGATTGACTTCAACAATTGGCTAAGCTTCTGGTGTCATTCAAAGGGGATCCAGTATCTGTCTGTCTGGGACGACATGATTGACAGACCATGATGCTTTGCCAGAGATGGTCTGCACCCGTCGCATCTGGGATTCAGGTTACTGGCTAAGGCTCTTGCCACCCCTATAGTGCCTTTTTTAGGCAAAGTTCAAAGAACAAAACCACCACCGTAACAGGTACAAGCATGCAAAATCTGAAGGTAATGCTACTCAATGCTAGAAGTCTAAACCTCAAAATGCACTCTCTCAAGGTACTCCTAAAAATGGAGAACATCAATATCTGTGCAGTAACTGAGACCTGGTTCAAGGCTCCAGAGAGCACCCCTGCAATACCAGGCTACAACTCTTACCACACTTTTTGGCCACCAAAGCAGGACCGAAACACTAAAGGTGGAGGAGTGTCAATATTCACCAAGGATATTCACACCACCAGGCTAGTTGCCCAACACAATGCATCTGAAATTCTCCAGGTGAAACTAACAATAGGTAAGACTGCAATCCAAATTGTAGCTTGCTACAGATCCCCCACCATACCCCAAAATTCTCACTACACCTTTCTAAACATACTGGAAATATTAAGATAGAACCAAACACCCTAATACTGGGTGATTTTAACTACCCTGCCATTAACTGGGAAAGCTACTCATGTACCAACACCTTTGCCCAACGGTTCTTGGAATTCATAAATTCCAATGCCCTGGATCAACTAATCCATAGTCCCACCAGGGGCTCCAATATCCTAGACCTGATCATTACCAACATGGGAAATCGATGCTCCACACCTATGGTCACCCCCTCGTTAGTCATGTCTGACCATAAGCTAATCACCCTTAACATCCACATCCCACCCCCCCCCCAGTAAGGAAACCTCCATAAAAAACTTCTCCAAAGCCAACTTCATGCTACTCAAGTCAGAAGTGACAAACTTCATGACACCCATGCAGATGGGAGCTGAAAGTTCAACTGCTGAATCCTACATTAAGGCACTGTACGAGCACATCCACTCATGCATAAATCCATCTCAATACCAGAAGATTGCCAAATTCTGGTAATAACGGCCACACAGGTAAAAAACACACTCTCCAAAGCTAAGAATACAGCATCCATGGGACCAGATGACATCCCAGGCTGTGTACTACATGAACTACAATATGAACTGGCACCTCACCTAAGTGTCATGTTTAATCATAGCCTCACCTCAGGTTTCATGCCCACTGGGTGGCGCACAGCTACAGTTATCCCACTCCACAAGGGGGGATCCACCTTGGATCCCGGAAACTACCGTCCCGTCAGTCTGACAAGCCTTATCTGCAAGGCCATGGAGCGTATTATCATGGAACTTATAAACAAAGACATTGGCAACCTTCAAATACTGGAACCCACCCAGTTTGGGTTTGTGAAGGGCCGATCTTGTCTCCTAAACTTGATTGACTTCTTTGAATCAGTCTCCAGAGCCATGGACAAGGGTAAGGTGGTCCACACAGCCTATCTAGACCTTGCCAAGGCCTTTGACACCATCCCCCACTCTGGAATCATAGATAAACTTACTAAGCTGGGCATTAATCCCTACGTCACCCAATGGGTTGCTAACTGGCTTACTGATAGAACCCACACTGTAAAAGTAGCCGACTCCAAATCCAGCTCCAGACAAGTGACAAGTGGAGTACCTCAGGGTTCAGTCCTGGGACCGCTCTTGTTTGGCATCTACTTCTCTGAAGTACAGGCCAACACTAAGGGACTCTGGATAACAAAGTTTGCAGATGACTGCAAACTGGGAGCCATTATTGAATCCCCAAATGATGTGGATACTCTACAAAAGGGCCTTACAGAAACAGATGCTTGGTGCCAGAGCCAAGGGCTCAAACTCAATGCCAAGAAAGGTATAGTTATCCCCTTTGGGAAAAAACATGTATCCATGAATTACCATATAGGTGGCAGTACACTAAACACCGAAAGTTTGATAAGAGACTTAGGGACACAGGTGGACAGTGGTCTCACCTTCGATAACCACATCGCCACAACAGTCAGGAAATCCTTCTATGTGGCACACCTCATCACTAAGGGCTTTTCATCCAGAAAAAAGGAGGTCATTGTCCCACTGTACTCATCCCTCATTAGACCCATTATAGAATACAATACCCCATTTAGTATGTACCTCTCAAGACATCTGCAACATCTGGAAAGGCCACAGAAATACCTCACTAAAAGAATCACAAGCCAAAAGCAGATGCCCTACTCTGACCACCTTAAAAAACTCCAGCTATACTCTGTCGCATATCATCTACCCAGAGGCGATCTTTGCTTAACATACAAGGCCATGTCAAACCCAGAGCTGTTGGACATGCTACACTTAAAGAAATCCCAATCCCTCAGAGCCACACGCTCCAGGGATCTAAACCTTGTCATCACAATAAACAAAACATGCTGGAGGGATAGGTTCCTGACCCAGAGACTCCCCAGACTCTGGAATAGATTGCCCATACATGTCAAGCAGAGTGCCTTTTTGGTCCTCTTCAAAAGGAACCTTGACGATTGGATGGGAGAAAGGAAATTCACCCCGGGGATCACGTCAGTCGCCCTGCTAGACAGGGGTCCAGGGAAGTAAATAGTGTGGGAAGAAATAACCAGGGAATTGTTATGGCTAGGCTTGTATAGGCCCTAGGGCTGATAGCCTAGTACCAACCTATGAACCTATGAACCTAACATCATTGGAACAAGTAATGCTCATTCTTAGAGGGCCTTCTTGTGGAACCCCAGTTTTCTTAGCCTCTGGGTCATGATGAGAAAAATATGGTCTGGCTAGATTATTCCTACTAAATAAATACCCTTGTCATGCAACATCTATCTCATGCTCTTTATAGCCTCTGCTGCTAAAATCTGTTGCTATCTCATTAAATGCAGATACCATGCATTCATCATCAGCATTAAGCCAGCATATCTAAAAAACTGCCCTTTCAAGACATTCCTAGGAATGTGTTGTGGATGCATACACTGCCAATGTAATACTTTTTACAAGTTATTTGTAAATTTGAGTGTCAATACCATTTAGTTTCATAATAACTTTAACATCCAAAAACTCAATACTCTCAGCAGAGATCTTGGGGGTAAAGCATAAAAACTGAGTGGTCGGTTGCAGGTATTCAACAAAATGATGCAGCATAGAGATGGGCCCTGTCAATACAAAAAATATGTCATCCACAAACCTAGCATAGTAGGGAACATATTGCTTAAAAAGGTTATTCTCATTAACAACATAAAATGTTTCCCAATAGGCAAGCACTAGATTTGGATAGATATTGGCACAAAAGTTTCCCAATGCTATGCCCACCCTCTGTATATAAAGCTCACTATTAAAGGTGAAGACATTGTTACTCAAGATCAAATCAAGAAGTCAGCTAATCAGATGATTATGTCCTGCACTAAAGTCAGAGTACTTACAGACAGGGTAACAAACTCAATCCCTGCATCATTGGGTATTACTGTGAAAAGTAATATCACATTCATTGTATCTGACAGAAAAACATCACTATTATTGGTATTGGACAACTCGAATAAAGATGTTACAAATGCTTGTTGTCTCTAAGGACAGTGTTGACTTTATCTAAAACTGGTCACAGTTGCTTTTCAACAAGAATAGATAGGGGTTCAGTTATCCAAAATCCAGAAACAATAGGCCTCATTGGGGGACTATCCAAGGATTACAAATATTACAAATGATCTTAACAGATGGGACAATTAAATTGTTCATTCCTTTCCAGAATAGCTATAGTTAATATGAATATTTTCACTAAAATGTCTGTTTCCTGCTCTTATTTCTTTTAATATATTGCCAAATAAATGCTTTAAAGTGATTACTTTAGCAGATTGATTGGTCACTGAACAAGCTAACCCTACCAAAAACATAGTGAAATGGACCTACCACACTTCTTTATCTACAATTTAATTATTAATGTGAAAAGACATTTAAAATCATGAACTATTCTCCAATGTCAAATATTTGCAATACAATGTGGGTTGCAATCTGGCACAATTCTTCCCTTATCTATAGCTGCAATCTCAGTGCTGTTTTATTTTTGAAACAAAAAGATCTGAAGTTAATCAAGCTACATCATTTTTTCATTTGTGAAATCATTATACTTCAAAAACTAGTAAATACATTGAACCTAGAAGGCCCATTTGAAATATTTCATCCAATTATCTTGAACATAAATTTTATACACCATAACAAACTGTTGGTATGAATTACCCTCTTTTTCACTAATTAAAGACATAATACTCCTGGACATTATCCCACTTAAACCATCTTTTTTCAAAAATTTGAGGCAACAACTGAATTCATGCAAGGGATATATACCTATGCTAAACTACTTACTTCAGCAGTAATGTAGGAACTCTTAACATGGCTTTATTAAAATAACTGCCCTTTGAACAGATATATTACTCTTTGCTATGAGAAAAATCTAATTCCTATAAATTGCTTCTAAAGTATAGATATCAAGATGCATATTCTTATTCACTCTTGGTCAATATGTAAATCCCTTAAAGTTAAGAAGTGCAAATAACTACTTAAATACATTTACAAACAGCAGCTTTACTATAAAATCAAAGGAAAACATAATAATCAGCCCAACTACCCACACTAAACTCCTTGGAGTAGAAATTGACAACAACCTGAAATTTGACATACACATAGCCCAAACAATAAAAAACGTCAACAAAAAGCTGGGTCTCCTTTATAGGAACAAACAGTTCCTCACCAAACATACCAAAGCCACTATTGCAAGGACACACCTCCTATCTATCCTGCTTTATGCCTCCCCAGTATTTACTAACGTACGTCACAGCGAACTAAGCAAAATGGAATCCTGTTATAACGGGATTGCAAAATTTCCCACTGATGCATCCTATAGATCACATCACTGCCCTGCCCTCAGGCAACTCAGCTGGCTTGAGTTACCACAACTACTCTTACTCAACCAACTCTCAATAGCACACAAAATCTACTACCTCCCAGAAAACATCCCAGCACTTCAGCAGTTAATTCATCCCTAAACCTCCACTCGTACCTTAAGATCCAATAATCAAAATCTAGTCAATGTCATCAAACACAGAAATACAGCTGGTAAATCTCTCTTTGCCTGTTCCATTGCCAATATCTGGAATTCACTCCCAAGTCAATTAACTTCAACCACACCCCCCTCCAATTTAAAAAACTCCTCAAAACCCATTATCTAGGGAACTGGCCATGCCCATGTTTCTCCCCTGGATGATCGACTCACTCAGTGTCAGCTTCTTCTTCCTACCCAATCATAAGGTCAGTCTGATGCTGTTTTGAACAGCTAACCAAATCTTTCACTCCTCCATCTAACTCTTGGTCTCTTTCCTCGCCTCTCTTCCCTCACTTGCAGTTTTCAACCTCCAGCAGTGCTACTAGCCAATATTGCCACCAATGATAATGAAGCATACAGTGAATGCATATATCTAGACTTAAATGTCAGCTATTCTTATGTCAAGAACACACTCTGTATTACTACTATGTGAAGTTTCTCAACCAAGACTCCACAGAAAACTTGCAGACTAGCTAATAATATCAACCATCATGACTGTGTGAAAGTATGAATGTATAGCTAAAATAGTTTATGTCCTCTGATGTCGTCAGTTTTTTATATTTGTATCTTATTTGATGTGTGAAATTGTGTATGCATAACTAAACTAGTATATGAGCTCTATTGTGAATGCATAGTGTAGTTAAACTAGTATATGAACTCTATTATCATGTCAACAATTTATGTTATGTATCTTATTGAATGTGAAGCTTTTCTCCTTGGGCCTCTGCTGAAAACGGACCTCTGTCCCCCGGTTAACAAATGTAAATTAAAATAAAATAAATAAAATAAAACATAGCCACCTAAAAGCTATATTACACACAAATTATCATCCTGCACAATAAATCCATAATGACAGGTAAACATGTCAAATAATTTCATTTTTGCTTATCCTCATGCAGCACATGTCTGAGAAAAGCAGATCTTAGGCATATTTTCTGGGCACATAATTATTCATATCAACTTTGAGACACACTCATAAATTGCCTAACCATAATATTATGAGAGAATTCTGTTCTGGCAATTCTGTATTCTCGACACCCCCCCCCCCCCAAGGATTGTCTTCAAAAGACTATTGTATATTGATTATCGTGTTTATGCTTCTGAAATTTTAGATAGCCAGAACTGGCTTGGTCATAAAGTCTTACACTGGAACTGTTTCAAGCAAACATCTATTAAATACATTAAACTACAAAAAGGCTATACCACAGAGTGATGTACAGGAACGTATTCTCTTGGAAAGTGAGGCTAAAAATCTTGATATACTTATTCTGATATACTTATTCAACTAGTTGTGATGGGATCATGCCATTACTGACTCAAATCCATTTATACATTTACACATAGGCCAGGATTCACTAATCCTCTGTGTAAGACTAACTAACTCTTACATGGAAACTGCAGTGTAAGGGTATGATGTCAGCGCATCATGCATATTCATGAGGGTGTGCTGACTCAACTCTAAGGCTTACACGGAGCATGCACGAGTGCAAGGGGTGTGTCAGACTGCCGAGCAGTCCAAATATCCATGCCCCTGCAAGTGCCTAAACTGCAAATGTCAACTGAAATGAGCGAGTACGCTCAAATGTCCACATACCCAACACTACACTCCCCCATATTCTAAATCCCTGTACAAGTTTAAAATGTAAAGGTTTCCTTTTTTTTTTTTTTATTATTCTCGATATAGCTGCCTGTATTTGCATGTGTATGCGCAGGTTTGCCCATTGCTTAGCTACAGTTAGCAGTGTAGACATCAAAGAGGATAATAAACTATTTATATGCAAATTAAGCCAAATAGCAATAGAATAGTGGTAGAGCCCTCGCATAAAGAGGAGGCATTCCCGGTTCAAGTCCCGCCAATCTCCTACGTATTTTCTGTCGGAAATGTGTGGATAAATAGAATTCCTGACATTTACCTTTTAAATCTCAGTAAATTGCATTGAAATGGCCTATGTGTTAGTGAAAATTATTTACTATATATATATATATATATATATATATATATATATATATATATGAATGTGGAGTGGTCATGCATACTGATAAATGCATAAGTAACTAATCTTAAGCACTGGGAAGCACTACTAAGCAAAGTTTACTAGTATTAAGCACAGTTAAGTATAATTGCTCATAGCTGAGCACTGCTATAACTAGCGCAATAGTTTTGCGTGGAGCTGCACATCGCGCCAACTAGCGCAAACAAAACATGTTCAAGCGGAGCTGTGCACCTCGCTAACTAGCACAACATTGGGCAGCGTAGGGCAATGTAGAGCAACATCGAGCAATGTTGGGCAAAGCTGAGCAAAGTCAGCTAAACACAGCCACACCTCCAAGCTGGTCTGGCCAGTAGTAAAATAAAAAGCAATGGCAGGCCTCGAACCAGGGATACTGTGCACCATAATCACAGTACTAAACCACTAAGCCATGACAGCTTTAAATATGGATGCATTTCCAACACACTCATATATATCAATGGAAGTTTACCCATTGCTAAGCAGGTTTGCTCTTAGCTGAGAATTTTCAAAACCTGCCAATCATAAATAAGTGCGGGAAATGAGGCATATTTAAGCTCCATAGGTGGGAATAATTGCCATAACTGGTTGTAGCTCCCATCTGCAGACAGTATGGCCGGTGTTGGAGAGGGCTCTCATTTTCAAGCACAACGGTGGGATATTGAGGAGTCAAAAGTAATGGCTTGGCTCCTCATCCATCATCATGATGCAAGACTCCTGCAGGGCCAGTTTCAGGGCACTGAGTACAAAGCGGAAGCCTGGAACCATCTAGCACATGATCTCACCAGTGCCACAGGCATCCCTCGGACTGGTGAGCAGGTCAGACACCACTTCTCAGACCTGAAGAGACACAAGGAGGACCGACTGAACCAGTGGATACAGGAGGCCTGTCAAATGGAAAATGCCCCACTACTGAGTATGTAGCCATGGAATGAAGTATGTAAGAATTGCTATAGTAGTCCATGTTATGGATAGGTATGTCTCAGTATCCCTTCATTTACTTCACAGCTGCAGGTGTCCGTGCTGCGAATCAGCAAGCCTATGCAGATAGGCTACTAAGGCTGCGCCACCAGGCAGGTTAGCAATTATTCTGCGTGTGTTGTCATATAAAAGAAGTGAGAGAGCCTGAAAACGAGTGTTGTGACCCATTAATAACGGTATAATGAGTGTTGAATAACTTCTCTGCATGTACTGTTATATAAAATAAGTGAGACAGCATGAAAAGGTGTTGTAACCCATTAATAAAGGTATAATATGTCTTGAATAAAAGACCTCTGCTTGCACTGATATATCAAATAAATGAGAGCGCCACTAGAAAAGTGTGTAATGTAATTAATAAAGGTATAATTCCTGGAGTGTGTCTGTGTCACTGTCTTCAATATGTTGTTGTACCCTTGCATTATAGAAATAGTACTGTTGTAGTAAGAGTAGTCAACCCACACATGGTAGGCCCATATAAAGTGGATGAAGGGAGTGCCAGTAGCTGTTAAGCATATATATAGTCCTCAGCTGTCGGTTCATGGCTGGCATGTACAGGTTAATCTGGCACATGAGTAGCTTGTTATTCTGTTCCCCAGAAATGTCAGTGTGCTGCTAGAAATGTAGGGGGCTGTCAACATATACCTGATAGTGTCACCTGAACACATACAGACATGTAGATATATAAATATAAATGAAATATATAAATATGTAGCAGTAACATCTGCATCCAGGACAGTTTGTATGTCAGATACAGGTCAGATATATCAAAAACTAGCAAAACCCGTTTTACAATTTAACAGACATTGCCCAGTGTAATAATACATGTAGGGGATATATAAACACAGTCAATAGGAATGTAGTGTAAACTACAAGTATATATAAGTTCTTAATGGAGGTATCTTTTTACACCCTACTGTATGTGCATAAACAAGGCAATTCAACACCTCAATGGGTATGTCTAATCTCATAACATTTGTTGGGACACATGTCCTATTGTTTGATAAATATCTGCATTTATTTTGATGCATGTGCCCTGTTCACATACCACAATCTTGGTGGCCTGTTGCCACCAATCAATCCTGCATGCTGTTGGAATATCCACTGTTGTTCTATATATGCATGTGTTATGCTTGCTGTTCAACTGTTGGAATGCTGGTGTGTTGGGTTAATAGGAATACTACTGTATGCTGTTACAACTAAATTGGAATGCTGTTGGCTATTACTAACCCATATTGTCATTAAATCCTCCTAAACATAGAACGTATGGGAAGGCCGGTCCCAGTGGACCCACCTGTCCCACCTCAGCTGGCGATGGCACCTGGCACCAGCAGGTCCAGTGCCCAGCCTGGGACCTCCTCTTCCATTGGTCCTGTGCCACCTTCAGGTGGAAGCCCTGCAGGGGATGGGGCTCATCCCCCCGTACAAGTGTGGCCAGAAGAGGGCCACCTATCACCCTCCGAACGGTCCGGGCTGTGGTGCGTAGGGAGATTGAGCGTTCAGTCACTGATCGTCTATGCCAGCTCGAGGCAAGAGTGGCGTGACTCACGGGTGAGCCTGCCCCTCCTACGCAGCCCCCCAGCACAGCCACCCTCCGGGCTGTGAAAGTGCAGTGGACTGCCCATGGGTGGGGATCTCAGTTCCACTGTTGCCATCTGTGGGCTTATGGGCTTGTGATTT
Organism: Protopterus annectens; assembly: GCF_019279795.1. NCBI lineage: Eukaryota > Metazoa > Chordata > Ceratodontiformes > Protopteridae > Protopterus > Protopterus annectens. The sequence continues at coordinate 1,939,832,396 of NC_056729.1, read as the reverse complement.
CCAAACGCCCTTCCCCATCAATGGTGTTCACTCACCCCATGTGTCATATTCCACCCCTGTATGCATCTTGTTTGTCTTGTCTGTTTACCTCCCCAACCTACCTCCCCAAATATAGCCACTTCTTTTCTTTTTCCGCAGGTAGATAGCGGGAGTAACCACTTTTAAGCAGTGTGTGCGCTTAGCTAAGTATTGCTAAGCATCGCGCAAACCCACTTGCAACTGCTTAAAAGTGCCTTAGTCACTCTGAATGTCAGGGCCCTTGTTCTGCTCAGCAGCAAAATAAAATACCTCTGTCAGTCTCGAACCCCGGACCTTGTACACACTAGATGGCATGATGTATCACTGAGCCATGGTAAACATACAACAAATGGGTGTTGCAATCAATATATCATGCATCAGAATGAGTAAATGTAAAGGACAAATAGGAATGCCATAACACAAATCCTGTTCTGTGGATCCTTACCAGCAGTTCTTGTGGAATTGCATTACATGACTGTGAATAGAGAACCAGCCATACTAGCAGGAAATAATGTTACAGGAGCACTTTACAACCCCCACACAGTATCATAGTAAGACAAACACTAGCATATCTGATTAGGGCAGAGGCCATACTTCGCAACTGTGGCAAAATTTCAGGCATGTCCTTGATTTTGAGACAGGTTTTAGCTGTGTCCCTCTGAATCCCTCTGAAAGCTACTGACGTTAGGCAGAAAGGTGGTGAATTACACTTAATGAATAATGATAATAAGTAAGAGTTGGACACGTTGGGCAGAAAGGTGGTGAATTACACTTAATGAATAATGATAATAAGTAAGAGTTGGACACGTTGGGCAGAAAGGTGGTGAATTACACTTAATGAATAATGATAATAAGTAAGAGTTGGACACGTTGGGCAGAAAGGTGGTGAATTACACTTAATGAATAATGATAATAAGTAAGAGTTGGACACGTTGGGCAGAAAGGTGGTGAATTACACTTAATGAATAATGATAATAAGTAAGAGTTGGACACGTTGAGCAGAAAGGTGGAGAATTACACTTAATGAATAATGATAATAAGTAAGAGTTGGACACGTTGGGCAGAAAGGTGATGAATTACACTTAATGAATAATGATAATAAGTAAGAGTTGGACACGTTGGGCAGAAAGGTGGTGAATTACACTTAATGAATAATGATAATAAGTAAGCGTTGGACGCCGCTTGTACTTCAGGAAATGTGTATTAATCCATATGCTCTGCTTCTCTCAAAGTCCCAACTTAATGTCTCTAATATTGTAAAGGTGTACCTCACTTCTACCTACTTTTCCCTGAGTCTGTTCAAATATGTACTTGAGTGTTTGAGAGGCCTGGCAGAGGCAGAAACACACAGGCATATCAGCTATTCTGCTGTTACACACTGCAAATAGCTTTGGAAGGAGTTCCAGAAGCATACCCTTATGTAGGAGTACAACACTGAAATACCAAGGGATGTAGCCATGTACTGGTAGCAACCAACTGTGACAATGCCATTGTTCCAGTGCGGAAAAGACCGGTGTGGTGCACAGACAAAGAATAACAGGCTAACCTCTGGCTACCATCTGGATAGGACCACATTTGGGAGCTACGCAGACAGACTACTTGCCTTGATAAACTAACAGGTACACAGCAACCCTTTAAGTCCAGCAAGATAAAGTTCACACATTAATGCATAATGATCTCTGTCCTTCTGCACCCCTACCCAAATGTACAATAAACCTGTGTGTTCAGGGTCTACCAAGGATGTAGGTAGGCATACCTAGTACTGAAATCTGTCCAGTTTTCATGAGCAGCCTGTGCTAATGTCAAAACTAAAAAAGCAGAAACTGTTCAAAAGTGGGTAAATTAATATTCACAGTATAGCAGTTCACAAACAGTTCATGTGCCAAATTAATACATCTCAAAAACTTATTTTGTATGGCAGTTAATTGTATAAGTAGAAAAGAAACTACATACACCCATGTATCTTGTGTTAGTATTTGTAGGGGTGATTACAAATCTACACTGACAACTGTGTAGTGGAAGTGGCAATATTCAGGTCTGAGCACAACATTTAAATCTCTGGCTACACCCCTAGCTTCACATATAAGAAGTATACCAACCTTCTGACTTACACAACTGTGCCCACAGCAAACAACAATGGGCCCCACTTTGGAAAGCTGAAAGGGCTATGCCTACCTGACATAGAAATTTATAGCATTGGGTTGCTATGACAGTGAGTACTGCAATTACCACACAGCAGGCCGCATGCAATTACCAAATGGTGGCCACCAATTGGTGCAGAGACCATCACATGCACATGTGCAGATACCTATAAAAGCAGGCTGTACCTGCTGGCCACACATGCAATCATCCCATTGCAGATGCTGAGAGAGAGAGAGAGAGAGAGACAGACAGAGACAGAGACAGAGAGAGAGAGAGAGAAAGACGGTCACCCCACCCACACCAGTGGAAAAAAAATAATAATAAAAACAATAAAAATCTAAAATAAAGCCAAAGATACAGCAAAGTGAAAACTACAAACACATACAAATGAAAGGTATGTAACAGATATGTATTTACTGGCATGTAGTAGATGTATTTGAAGACTACTCTACATACTTTGAAACATCCATATGTGGCAGCAGTACGTATCTATGCATAGATGCCCTGCATAACTACTGCCATGGACAAATCAGTGTGTAGCTGTGTGCAGTTGGACATAACTGTGATATATGTAGCTCAGCATTAAATGTCAAACATCTGAACCATGTCATCTGTGTTCTGTGCAGTAGTATGGACAATGGTTGTTTGCTGGTATATGACATGTGATGGTTAAACGCTGTGGGTGTGATTTGTTAGGTTTGCAGTGTCGCAGCCAGTGAGGCCTGCTAAAGCCACATGGGCTGAGAACACCTTCAATGCATTTTGCACAAGACTGTGCAATATCATTACATAACTGCATACCTCCCATACTTCGCATAATTGATATTCCCACCATGAAAGGTGGACTGTATATGTGCCTATATGTATATCTATATGTACACCAATGGATGTTTATATGTATGTGTGTATATATATATATATATATATATATATATATATATATATATATATATATATATATATATATATATATGTATATATATAGAAGCAGGAAGAGACAGAGTCACATTTACTGCGACAGATGCCTGGTGACAAAGCCATGGCCTCAAGCTCAATGTCTAAAATACATTCGCATCCCTATTGCTAAAAAGTCTGTACCCATGAACTACCACATAGGTGGTAGTCAACTTAACACTGACAGTGTGATAAGAGACCATGGGACACAGGTGGACAGTGGTCTTACTCTTGATAATCACAGTGCCACACTAGTCATGTAATCTGTCTACATGGCACACCTCATCACAAAAGCTGTGTCATCCAGGGAAAAAGAGGTCAGTGTTCCCCTCTACTCATCACTCACAAAACCCATTATAGAGTACAATGCCCCTTCTGGTATGTACCTCACAAGACATCTACAGCAAATGTAAAGGCCACAGACATATCTCACAAAGAGTAATACTGTCCTCAAATGGGTGCCCTATGCATACCATCTCACCAAACCACAGCTACACTGTGTTGCATACCGGCAACCCAGAAGTGACCCCTGCCTAATATAGAAAGCTATGTCAAACCCAGAGCTGTTGGACATGCTCCACGTAAACAGATCACTTTCCCTATGAGCTGCACACTAAACCTTGTCACCACAATAGACAGAACATGCTGGAGGGATAGATTCCTATCTCAGAGACATCCCATACTGTGGAACAAACTACCTAGCAATTGCAAACAAAGCTCCTCAGTAGCACCCATCATGAATAGTCTTGATGATTGGATGTGAGATAGGAATTACACCCCGGGAATCAACTCTGTGGCTCTGCTTGACAGGGACAGCTGGAACTAAATTACTTGGGTGTCAAAGGCCAGGGTACTGTCTGGCTAGGCTTCTATAGGCCCTAGGGCCAATAGCCTATAACCTACCTCTGAACCAATACACATCCACATGTACTTGTTGCAATAATTGCTACGTGAGGTTGACTGAGTGTGATAGTGAATGTGTTGGTGAATGTGTCACAGTTGTGTATATGTGGGATAGCTTAGTGGGAAATTGTTTCTGTCATGGTATTATGTGTCCTAGCTCTGATCCTAGCAAAATTTGTGTATGCTATTGCTAGCCAGAAAAAGCAGTATGGCATATGGTCCAATGTAGTCCCTTTGTGTTAACTGGGGTGTGCCATTGGAGGATAAAGCAGTACATGTATGCTCATTGATTGGTACTGCTGGTGAATCAAACCCCTGTATGAACTGGAGTACTACCTGAAGCTTTGGCCTAAACAGCACAGTATTATGTATGTCCACATTGCTTGTAAACACTGTTCTGTGTGTTTCCTGTAGTCCTCACAGATTACATACCTCAGGCATAAGGGTTTGTAAGTACTGACACACAGTACTGTATGGTATATACGTAAAGCTCATCTGGATTGCCATACCTCTGTGTCCTGTATGTATGTCTGATGAGTGTGTGGGTATGCCTGTAACATGCCCCGGTCATATGTGTGTTAAAGGATATTAATGGGTATCTAGCAACATGTATAGTCTAGTACAGCAGTATGCCTCATATATTCATGAATGTGCACATATTGTAGGCAGGGGTTTTCCATCAACAACTAGTGTGGTATACTGGTAATACTGTAACTGGACTTTACAATCATTGCAATGGATTACATATTTCGTTATGCATTAGCTGGATATATACCTACTGTAGCTAGGTGGTGCATTGTGTCACATACAGTGTCCCATGTACTGTTGCATAGACTTACATAGTGGTTTATCTTTGTTGCTGTGCAGAAAATGTTTTAATATATAGAGAGTGTCAGGCAGTGTCAGGCAGTTGTGGGTTTGGCACTTATATGTGGTATTGAAAGTGTGTATTCTCTGACAGACAATAGTTTGCTATTTATGGCAGTTCAGTGATATCTGTACTGTAGAATGTTGTGTGCCACATGACTTGCTCACACATATTGTTTTCTTGTCTTCCAGGGCCATGTCCCACCATCGCAATCCTGCATGCAGCCGTGCAGAGGATGAGATAATAACCAACTGTCTCATTGAACAGTACAACCTGCTATTTTCAAGAACCAGCCAGGACCAGCATGAGCAGACTGCGCTGTGGCAAGATGTTGTCCGTAGGATAAATTACATAGGCATGCATAACCGGACTTATGAGCAGGTACGACATCACTGCAGTGATTTCCTTAGACATGTCCAGCAGCGTGCATCTGATGTCCGTAGGCAACAGCTTGCCACAGGTGCTGGGGTTGCTACCCATCCCCCCTCACCAGAGTGGAGGAGCTGCTCCTGTGCCTGGGGAATCCCGGCCAGCAACAACACCAACAACAACAACAGCACACATGCATCATCATGGAGGCCGGAGCCCCCCAGCAAGTTCACATGGAGCGTGCAGGTATGTTGGCATATCTGTAGACTACTTTTACCTCTATTGTTAGATCATGCATATGTGAGATGTGTACTGTGTAGTTAGAAGATGTGGAGCCTGGTGTTGTTCAATACTGATCATTTGGAACATGATGTGTAGGCCTGTGACTGTCAACCATTGTGCTACTGTAAGATTGCAAAGCCACAGTAGCAATGCCACAGTTGTTGCCACTGACAAACTGTTTCATATCCTTGTAGGTCCCTCTGGTGTGACAGCAAGGCAGCAGACCCATGCTGGTGAGTGTGTTCTTCTGCTGTGAGACTATGCACATCTCAGTACCGTGAGTGGCTGCCTCAAATACATGCAATACACAAAGCATCCCAAACAATTGTGGCTACACTATAGTGGACAGTGGATAGGCAGTTGATACACATGCACACGATGTACACAACTCCATCATACACAGTACATGTTAATATGCTACACATGGCATATTTAGACACACGCTGTAAGGTCACATTCCAGTATCCCAAATGTCAGCCACACAGCACACATAATATACCTGAGGGGTAGAGGCCCATCATGGGGCAGTGCAACACTCTCCAACATGCAACACATTCATGTTAGGCAATGCTCCCTATTGGGCACCTTACAAACCCATGTAACAAGTGGCTGTGAAATGGTGAATGTAGCCATGGTACTGCAGTTCTGGTACAGCATGGTATGTGCCGGTCTGGCACACATTAGTAGCCTTGAGTGACCACATGATGCTGCATGATGATGGCTCATGGTACTACACCCCATCCAGTTACAGTGACCACAGTACCATACATAGCATTAACTGCTATGCACCTCAATGTTGTGTGTGTGCAAACATATGCACCGATACACATTATGCATAGCAATCACCATTTGTACAAAGTGACACATATATGTCATGTAATGCTATTGAGTGTATAGGTCACATGACACACATTGTGTATGTGTGAAGTTTAACGTTGCAGTTGTGTTGTAGCATGCCATGTCATGGCTGGCACTGGCATGTCCACAATATGTCCTACACTCACCATAACCACTGTACAATGGCTATGTTGAACAATGGTATTCCATCAGGTATAAATGCACCACTCATCCTGTGTGTATACATAGCATGCATGTGCTAAACCTGTGTCCACAATCATCTGCTAAAGACACAAACGCACTAATCAGAAATGGATATCTATGTGACACACAGATACACATCCAGCCATGGTATGTATACCTGTGAGTGATGGTGCACAAGACATTGCAGAGCTTTTAAGACTTGCACAGCAATGTTGTGTCCATGTACACATTGCATTCCAGGGTGAGGCCGATCACTGAACAATAACACACATGCATCAAAGCCATGTATACTGTTATTGGCAAGGGCTGTCTACACCTATACTGCATGCTGTTGAGCAACACACATCCTGCATGCTGACACATGTGATATAACTGTTTGACTTGTGATACTGTACCCCACCATCACCCGCTATTGAGTATGTTCTGGATTGCTGGTGGTGGTGGTGTGTGTGTGTGTGTGTGTGTGTGTGTGTGTGTGTGTGTGTGTGTCTGCCTTTTTTAGTGAGGAGTGCATTTGTGTGCATGTGTTCATGTGTGCATGTGTTTATGTGTGCATGTGTGCATGTGTTCATGCATGCATGTGTGCATGTGTTCATGTGTGCATGTGTGCATGTGTTCATGTGTGCATGTGTTCATGTGTTCATGTGTGCATGTGTTCATGTGTGCCGACATCATGTACAGGTCATAAAGTGTGTTTCCTGTCTTCCTCTCACAGGTGCTGACTTTGGGCTGGTTCAATGCAGTGGGGAAACCAATGTCACTGAGCAAAATAGTGATGATGATGATGATAGGTCTGTTGAGGTGCAGGCATGTTTGCCAGGGTCTGTCATTGGGCCGCCAATCTACAGTACACAAGTGTCCACCCCATCCATGCACACAGTCATACTGCCAATATATCCATCACCAATGCCCTTAGCTCAGGGACAGCATACAGTCAGCATTGGCCAGAGCAGTGTGGTATCCATGGCACATGCATCCCAACACAGCAGCCATACCCAGATGTCTGAAAGTGTACCACATAGGCAGACGTCCAGGGGTTCTTGCCGGAGCACTGCTGCTCATCATACCACTGGCAGACGTGCCACAGGTCTGACAACGTCACACATGTTCCAGGCTGTCATGGAGGCACAGGCACGTATGGAACGGTACACCAGACAGGGACTAAGGGCACAGAGGACACATAACACCACCGTAATTGACAGTATCCGTGACCTAGCAGGTGCCATCCGTCATTACACTGAGGTCACAGATAGACATTGGGGAGAGACAATAGATGTCCTCCGCAATGTCATGTCCATGTATCAGGACAGTGCGGGATGGTTGAGTAGTCAACGTGGACGTATGCCAGCAAAATCAGCAGCTGGCAATTGCCACGGACGTCCCACAAGTCACAGCTGCTCCCGTAGTGCCAATATCAGCCCCAGCAATGTTGGCGGTGGGCTGTCAATAGAATGTTCTAGAAGACCACATGCATGTGGCTCGGGACAGTCCCAGCAGGGACCTGGGTCCAGTGTACATCCATCTACCTCTGGGGATAGTACCCAGTCTGGCTTAGTACCTGATAGTGTCAGTAGCACCCCTGCCAGGCACAGGGACCGTATCCGTGGCCAGGGATGGTGATCTGTAAAGCCTGACAGGTACAGTCTGTGGCTGTCCCACAAATACCCATATATGGCAGCCACATGGTGGAACTGTATGCATGCAGACACACACACACACACACACACACACACACACACAGGAACCAGACACCTAGGGCTAATACATACCCACACACATTACATCAACATTGGCCCATAGCAGTACTCTTGCCCCTCACACACACATACACACACACACACACACACACACACACACACACACACACACACACACATACATGTCGATTGGATGGCTCACTGTAGGCCTCTGGCAAACCAACAACACACCCTGTGCATATGATGAAACCTGTGCCACCTCCTGTCATCTGTAACATCGATGCAGGATCAGGCTACCATGGTGCTGATGCACAGGGTGACTTTATAGCAGCATAGCAATGTTACCATGTTGTCAGCAGTAGAGTGTAATGATATGCTTGAAGGTGTAGCGGAGCAGGCATGATGCATTAAAGCTATGATTGTCATTGTAGTATTGTATACACCAGTCTTAGTTAAAATAGTGTATTGTCCACCCACGTGCCACTTGGCTGTTGTGTGTAGTATTGGTAGCATGTGTTAGAGAGTGGACAGTATATGGCTGATGTGTGTAGTATTGGTAGCATGTGTTAGAGAGTGGACAGTATGTGTGGGATGTGTGCAGCACAAATTTGCAGGTGTACATCTGTGAACATGGTGGAGGTGCACTGTCTGCATGTACGTGCATAGTGGACACATGGGCAGGGTGACATGCCCTGTATTACACAGTAACACTACATAGTTTCTATTGGTGGCCAGTATGCATTGTACGACACACATTTCGGAACCTGACTACACATGTGTGTATGACATGGTTGGACACTGTGCTGTGGGTGATACTGTTACTATCCGTCATTGTTCTGCATTCTGGTAGTATATATAACTTCAACAGCCAGACCATAACCAATCATTAGATGATGTCTTCACGACTGACACACAGCTGTAGGACACACAGCAAAATGTGCATCCTTCAGGTACTATGCTATGCCAGTAACCAGTGGTATTCACCTGCACCCATTACTGAGACCACTCCTGTCTGGCATATAGCTCTCTTAGGTACAAGCAATCACAGTAGGGATATGTCCATCCACATCTGGTAATGCATATTGTGGCCTATAATGCATTCTCCAGATGAAACACACATCCTCCACAAGGGTACCATACAGACAGATAACTGTTGTCAAACCCATGCTGTAAAGCTATTACCCAAACTAAGCATAGTCATCCACCTTTACAGAACATAGTATCCCCACAGTACCACAAAGGTGGTAGCCACCAATATGATGAACAGGTGCCGATGTGTACATGCAACCAAGTGTTACGTCATCTCTCCTTTGATAATCACATTTTCTAAGGTTTTCTGAAATACCTTGGTGGATCACATAAGCAATAAGGGGTTTGCATGCATATCCACAAAGGTTGTTGTACACCTATAATGAAAAGCCATCATTGACAGACTTTGCTGTGTTAGAACCAGTCTAACATATACTTCGTCCATAAACCCTCACTCACACAATTCAATAGTAACTGTAATGAGTGTGTGTGACATGGATGACCTAGGCCAGGGATCACTGCAGTGGCTGGCCTTGTCACAAGCATACAGATGTGACCTAATGTCTGGGAAGCAGCAGCACAGTCTGGCAAAGATGACAGTTGTGTCCTTGGAGACAGCAGGGTTCACGCACATGCAATAATTGAGGTAACATGTATGTATATGTATTTGCCACACAGCTACCTCACATGTGCAATGCATACTGACATGTCATACAGTAGTAAAAGCAAAACCCACTATACATTGACCAACAGTGCCACACACATAGAGCACACACACTCATCGAGTGCAGGATTCAAACCCCTACCTAACTACTTCATGATACTAGAGCATTACGCATTAACATGGCATGCTATGCACATTACTGGGGTGCCTCTTTTCCACAGGTATATTTGTAAGATGGTGACATCATCAGACGACAAAGATAAGTAGACCACTTGTAAGGTGTTCTACTACTTTACAAAAAGGTTTCTCCTCTCCAAGGTTATTACACACAAACAATCAGGTGTCATGTGCAGGATTCAAACCTCTGTCTAGCTGGTTTATAATACTACAAGAGTACGCATTTACACAACGCACTATACACATTACTGTGAGTTTTCTTTTCCACAGGTATGTTTGAAGTATGGTGACATCATCAGACCTGACAGAGATTAGTATACCACTTTTAAGGTGCATGAGTATTCTCCAAAAAGGTTGCTTCTCTCCAAGGAGATCACACACAAGGAGATCACACACAAACAGACACACACACACACTTGTCAAGTGCAGGATTCAACCCCCTACCTAACTGGTTTATGATACTACAGAAGTACATATTTACACGACGCGCTATACACATTACTGTGAGCTCTCTTTTCCGCAGGTATGCTTGAAGGATGGTGACATCATCAGACCTAACAGAGATTAGTATACCACTTTTAAGGTGCATTAGTACTCTCCAAAAAGGCTGCTCCTCTCCAAGGAGATCACACACAGACTTGTCAAATACAGGATTCAAACCCCTACCTAACTGGTTTATGATACTACAGGAGTATACATTTACATGACATGCTATACACATTACTGTGAGTTCAACTTTCCACAGGTATATTTGTAGGTTAGTGACATCATCAGACTAGACAAAGTGGGTTAAATTAGGTGACATTGGGTGGGCTACATAGAAGGAGTGTCTAAACACTTTGGCCATGTAATCATCAAAGAAGAGTGTACTATCTAACTGTGTCCCCAGGGCCTTCATGACTTTCTCCATACATACTGGAGTACCACCTATGTGGTAATTTCTTTGCACTTTGTTTTAGACAAAGGGGATGACTATGAATTCTTTGCCATTCTACTTAGGGCATTGTTTTGACACCAGGTATCTGTCTCTGTAAGCCCCTTCTGGAGGATGTGTGTGTGTCAGCCATAGAGTCAGTTATGGACCACAGTTAGCAGTCATCTGCAAACATGTTCAGCCATACTCCTCCCATGCTTGCCTATACCTCTGAGCAGTATCTACTAAACAGGTGGGGTCCCAGGGCCAGGACCTGTGGAATGCCATTTGTGATTGTCTTAGAGTCGGACATGGCAGCCGTAACTCTAAACATGTGTGTTTGATCTGTGAGCCACTTGGCCACACATCCTGTGACATAGCTGTTGATGTTCAGGCTGGTAAGCGTGTCCATGATGACAGAGTGGGAAATGGTGTAAAAAGTCCTTAATGAGATCCAGGTGGGCTGTGTGGACTACTTTCACCTCCATCTATGTCCTTGGTAACTGTTTGTAGTAAGTAAACTATGTTTAGGAGGCAGGGTCTGCCTTTAACAAGGTGGGGTTGTGTAGAGTCCAGTGTCTGGAGGTCTCTAATGTCACTGTTTATGGGTTCCATGACAATTTGCTCAATAGCTTTGTAGACCAGGCTGAGTAGACGTATAGGGCAATGGTTTCCAGGTTCTGTTGTGGCACCCCCTTTGTGGGGCTGGATGACTGTTGGTGTATGCCATTCTTTGGGTACATACCCTGTGGTACGATTGAGTCTGGCCAGTGAATGTACGTGAGGGTGTGGTTCCTTTTGTGCCTAGTGTAAGACGCAGCCTGGGACACCATCCAGTCCCATTGATGCTGTGTTCTTGGCTTTAAAGAGGGCTGTCCTTACCTGCATGTCCATGACATCTGGGGCTCCGCATCCTTCTGTGATGGTCACAGGCCCTTTTGGGGGTGATGGGGGAAATTTGCACTGAACTTGTCCCCAGGATTTGGACAATGAAAGTTGGTTCAGTGTATTCCTTGCCATTTGTCAGTAGCTGACAGCATATTTGGAAGTTGACACCTACATGTGTGGTATAGCTATGGCAGGCTTTGTGGTTGTCATTCTTACAGTCCTTGGCAATTTGTCTTTTGAAAGTGTCCTTGAATTATTTTATGAGCGATCATTGCTTCTTCCTAATAATGATCAGTGATGCCTTTTCTTTAGTGAAGTTGGCTCTATCAGGTGTTAGTTTCCTCCTTCTATTGTCTAGCTTATTTATGGGCAACAACCACCAGATTGTTTTCTTATTTTTGGAGAAGTGCATCTTGGTTTTATTTGTGATGTCTCGATCCATGCATCCCTGTAGATGCTCATAGGATTGACTTGTAACTGATTCAGCAGATTGGATACCATTATCCTACAGCAAGAGGTCTTTTGAACTTTCCACTTTTGCTTTAGGACGTGTGCAGTTTGCTTTTGAAAATGTCTTCACAGTGGTTTCATTGACTGGGTGAGGGGGCAGGATGTGGATGTTCAGTGTGATTACTTTATGATCTGATATTACCAGCGAGGGCTTTATCTCTGTTGTGGAACACTGGTACCCCATGTTGGTGATGATCATGTCCAGTATGGTGTCACCTCTAGTGAGCATGGTGACCAGCTGTTCCAGGGTGTTAGAGCTTTTAAACTCTAGGAAACATTGGGCAAAGGACATTGTACACAAGTAATTCTCACACTCACTGTTTGGGTAGTTGTAATCACCTCATATAATGGTGCTTGATAGGACCTCTATATTTTCCACTGTTCTCAGGAATACTGAGTGAGGTTTCTGTGACAAGGTAGGTGATCTGTAGCAGACTACAATCTGATGAGCATCTTTGCCCAATGTTAGTTGCACTTGCATGGTCTCCAAGGCCTCATGCTGTGCCACTAACCTGAAGGTGTGGGTATCCATATGGTAAATGGGTTCACCCCTTTCTTTTTGTATTTCTCTCATGGTTTTGGGTCCAAAGGTCAGGGGGATTGTGAGTGTTTTATGTGGAGCATGTCCAACAGCTCTGCGTTTGACATAGCTTTGTATGTTAGTCAGTGAACACATCTGAGTAGGTGATATGCAAGGGAGTACAGATGGAGCATTTTGAGATGGTCTGTGTATGGCATGTATTTCTGGCTGCTAATGCTCTTTGTGAGGTATTGATGCAAGCTTTACAGTTGTTGTAGTTGTCTTGTGAGGTACAAACATGGCGTTTTACTCTATTATAGTTCTAGTGAGTGATGAGTAGTGGGGAACAATGTCCTCTTCTATTCTGCATGAGACACATTTTGTGATGAGGTGTGCCACATAGCAGAGTTTCCTGACTACTGTGGGGATGTGATTATCACACTTGTGTCCAGTGCACACCAGTGACCCAAGGTCCCTTGTCACACTTTCAGTGTTAAGTATACTACCACCTATGTTGTAGTTCTTGGCTACAGAGATTTGAACAAAGGGGATGTCAATGCACCTTTTGCCATTGAGCTAGAGCCCATGGCTTTGACAACAGCCATCTGTGTCAGTGAGGCCCTTTTGTAGGATGTCCACATCTTTAGTGTTTACAATTATGGCTCCTAGTTTGCAGTCCTCTGGTAAATTCTGTAGCCACAGACCTTCCATGTTAAAGTTTACTTCGGGGAAGTAGATACTAAACAGGACAAGACACAGGATTGGACCTTGTGGTACTGCACTCATCACTTGTCCAAAGTGATACTTGGAGTCTGCTACTTTCAAAGTGTGTGTTCTGTCAGTAAGCCTGTTGGCAACCCATCTTGTGACATAGCAATTTATACCTAGTTTAGTGGGTTTATCTATATTTCCAGAGTGTGGGGTGGTGTTGTAAGCCATGGCAGGATCAACATAGGCTGTCTGAACCACCTTACCCTTGTCGACAGTTCCGTTAACTGCTTCAATGTCATCTAGCAGGTTTAAGTGACATGATCTGCATTTTACAAACCCAACATGGTTGTGGTCCAGGGTTTGGGGATTACAAATGTAATTGTTTATATGTTGTATGATGATACATTCCATGGCCTTGGAGAGCGGGCTCGTCAGGCTAATGGGGCACTATTTCCTGGGGTCCATGGTGTCTCCACCCTTGTGTAGTGGGATAACCGTCACTGTGTACCATTCAATGGGCACAAAGCATGAGGTGAGGCTATGACTGCATATGGTACATCAGTGTAGTGCCTGTTCATTCTGTGGTTTGTGTGGAACACAGCCTGTGAAGTTATCTGGTCCCATGGCTGCTGTGATACTGGCTTTGGAGAGTGTTTTTTACCTGTGCAGCCATGATGACAGCAACTTTGCAGTCTTACATTATAGAAGTGTGCTCTTTCATGGGTGAGAGGGGGGTACAGTTAACAGTGATCCTATCTGCCAGGATGTTGGCAATATCAGTTGGGTCTGTATATTTAGTGCCGTTGAGCTGTAACTCAGTACAGATTTGAGTGTAGCCATGACATGGGCCTATCTGTTGGGCAGGGATCTCCTGAGTAGACAGTATGCAACAGAGTACAGATTGGGTTACATTCAGTCTTGTTGCATGGGGCAACTGTTTGAGGCCAGTAATCCTCTTGTTAGGGTACTTCAGTGGTCTTTCTGGCTGTTGAACGTGCCTAGTCTGATTCATCACAAGTGTGTTGTGGTACTCTCTGATGGGTCTGATGACTGCTGAGTACTGAGAACCTCCTTCAACCTACATGCACAGACCTTGGCAGTTTATGTGAAAACATAGCATGATTTTCTGACAACTTTCTGAATGTGTTTCTGGAAGTAGAGATGTCTATCCACATTTGTCCATAGATCCCTTATTATCACCTCCATATTTGGCATAAGTGTGTGAGCATGCCCAGTATGACCTTTCAGTATGTTGCCTGACATTTGCTTCATTTTTTAAGTGTGTGAGCATGCCCAATATGACCTTTCAGTGTGATGCTGAATGAAATCCACTACATTTGTTGGAGTGTGTGAGCACACCCAGTATAGACATTTATACTATATGTGCATGGAAAGTCAAGCTGTATCTTTACAGCAGGGCTCACCTTTGTGTCATAGATCAACAGGGATCATGCTGTGCCTGCAGGGCTTCCATGAGACACTTTGCATAGACTTATCAACATTTCTACATACAGGGGGGGCAGCTATTCTTTGTACATTTCTACCCAGGGGCACACTTGATTGTTACTGTGGGTGTACATAGGATGAGGGTTTCACCTGACACTTATACACATCTGCTATGCCTGCACTGCTATGTACCGTACACCATTTCAGTCTGTACAGTTGCCTATTGTACTGGCTTGAGGCATACTACTGTGCTACAGATCCTAGCGTCCAATGTCACGTATATTAGATTGCGACTTCATAGCCTACACAACCCACATCACACCACCTGGCCTGATGTTCTCTGTCTGCATAGACCTGTGTGGGGAGGTTACACATATGCCTCTTTAGAGACATGATACAGCATTTCTTTGTGTTTGCATTACTGTGCAATTGTCCTGCTGTGTCTATGCCACTGAAATGCTATCATGACTTAGTGGTTCAGTACTGTGACTATAGTGCACAGTATCCTGGGTTCGAGCCCTGTCACTGCTTTTTATTTTCATGCTGGGCAGAGCAGATTGCTTAAGGAACAGTAAAGCAAATATGAGCATGTTTACCTGACTTTGCTCAACTTTGCACGACTTTGGCCAACCTTGCCCAACATTGCTCAACGTTGCCCAACATTGCGCTAGTTAGCACGGTCAATTTTGTTTACATATACTAAATATTGGTAAATGCTGCTTAGCACTGCTTTATATTGCTTAAGACATGGCAATCATGCCTCCTGTGGTGCTGCAGGGCTGCCTATGTTGGATGCACATACGTGTTTGGAAACAGGTAGTGTCAAGTTAGGCATCCCTTTTATTTTATATGCGAGTCAGAGAGAGGTATCATTTCCAGGGTTCCTACTGAGCCAGTGTATGCGCTATGCCTTGCCTCTTTGCCAAGGCCAAGGCATACTGGGCACACCTCCTTCTGCCTACTGGGGAAGGCTCTGGTTGTTCCTCCTCCAAGTCACGCTGTGCCTGTGCAGGCCTTGGCAATGGTGGCGGCCTGTTTGGCCCTGCCCAATGCTGTTCCTGCTGCAGCTATTTTCACAGGATCATATTGTGTAGCATGGCACATACCATGACAATTTGGGTACATGTAGTTGGTGAGTACTGCACGGCTCCACCGGATATGTCCAGGCACCGGAACCATGACTTCAGCATCCCAAACACACGCTCAATTATATTTTGTGTTTGTGTGGGTGCCTCATTATGGAGTTCTTGTTCAGGTGTGTGTGCATTTCTGATGGGAATCATCAGCCATGGCTCCAGCGCATATCCAGCATCCCCTATTAGGTGAACGTCAGGGATGTCCCTATTGGCAAATGTCTGGTACAGCTGTGTCCGATGCCAGATATGGGAATCGTGGTAGCTTCCAGGGCAGCCAGCACACACATTCAATATTATGCCCTGGGCATCGCACATGACCTGGCAGTTGATGGAGTGGAAGTCCTTGCGGTTGATGTTGGCCCTACCCCGCTCATCGGCTGGTGCTTTGATGTGCAATCAATTGCACCCACTACCTCAGGGTATTCCGCTATTTGCTGAAAGAGATGCATATTGCTGGCCATTACCTCACGGGAATTGGGGAAATATACATGATCACCGACATGTGCTGACATGTCATTCAGGAACTGGTGCAGTACCCTGGATGCTGATGCCTGTGAAATCCCCATCATATCATCAGTTGGTCTCTGGAAGGTACCTGTTGTTAGTATTCTTAGGCCAACACATACCTTGGTTTCCACTGGGATGGGTTCTCCTCTGTTGGTTCTGTGTGTGAGACGTGGCCTGCACAGCTCAACAATTTGCTGCAGGAGCTCTCTGTCCACTCTATAGCGCTCCACTATCTCCAGCTCATGTAGCCCCTGGTAGGTTACCCTGGGTCTGTACACTCTTCTCCGTCTCCTCACTGTGGGTTGCTCAGCAACATCTGCAATGGCAACACTCTCAGCATCTTGTACATGTTTCCTTATAATAGCAATGGCAGCCCCTAACATTTTTTTTCTCAGTTAAGCTTTTTAAGTTTTCACTTCTCTTTGTATACTGCAGTGTTGCAGTGTTTCTGAGTAAAACATGGGGGAATGTTGTTTGCAGAGTTTTAAGTTCTGGGCTGGGCTGGGCTAGTGTACTGCCTGTGTAATTGGCTGATTCTGATTGATTTCACCTGGCAGCTCTGCTAGTTCTCCTTGGTTAACTTCCTACTACTACTTTTCCTTCCTTTTCCCTTTTTTGTTTTCACAGGGGGCGGCGCCATGCAAACAAGCACAAACATGCGCACATGAGCGCACACGCGCACACAGCCTTAGACAGGCTTACACAGGCTTAGGCGGGTGCACATCCATGCACACAGGCTTTCACAGCCTTATACAGGCTTACATGGGCACACACACGTGCACACAGGCTTACACGGGTTTACAGGCATGCACACGCGCACACACAGTGTAAGCATCTTTGCAAGAAACTTTGGTTGTAGCCATAGCATACGCCTTCAGTTTCTGGGTTTCAGTTCAGACAACTGTAGACACGCCTTTTCCACTCCTGAGTAACTCACAGCAAACACATGCCACTCTGCTCCAATAAGCTTACAAACTTTGATACATACCCCCCTCATGATGTCACCTATCTACTACTCTGATACTCCCCTAATCCTACTCTTACACTCTAGGGACATGGTTCACATGGCAGGGAAAATTGGGATTCACTATCCTTATACTCATTTGCATAGGATTGCCTACTAATGCTTGGTTACATCTCTCACACTGAGCTTCCCCCCTTAGCAACAACTACTCAGAAGCCATGTTGTCTTCAGCCTGCCATTCACTTGCATGGCAGATGGATATTTGTAATAAAATGCCTATTTTTGGCTTTTATTTTATTTTTTGGGGTTTTCAGAGGGCTGCACGTTTGCGAGACACTGCGCTACGCTTAAACATCGGGGATCGGGGGAAAAAATATCTTTTATTTTTTATTATTTTGCAACACATATAAATGCCAATGGCCTTATATTTGGCCATTGGCATGCTTCCTCAACTGGATGCATCCTTTATTTGGAGCTGTCATTGCTCCGTTTTGCTATTTGCAGAACGGTACTCAGTTACCAACCGAGTACATTTCTGCAAATAACACTACTCTTACTCGGACAGGTTAGTGTTTCCTGAATCACAAATTTACCTCATTAGCTTTCAGCAGCAAATGAGGTAATTTGCATAACCAAACACTGTCCATGCAAGAGTCGTTTTAGGAGCTCTCATGCACGCCCCTGCCGGCTGTTCCTGGATCGCTTGGCAGACATATTGGCTGTCTAGAGTCTTACACTACTCTTAGACTCCGTGCAAGCCTTCGTGAAATCGGCCCATACTCTTTTGTATTAAATTCAAGATTTCCCTTATCTCCGTTTATATTTCATCTTTTGCAAAAAATTTTGTGTTTATCCTATGGTCTTTATGTAGATTGTAAAATTAATCAACTGATTCGTACACAGTACTGTTGTATATACTTCATACATACATAGTTTGTATAATTTATTGTTAGTAATGCTGCATTTATTTTCTCTCTTTGTTTAACTTTAACGTTGTGTTTTTGCAATTATTATCTTAAAAAACATTGAACTTTAGGAAGGCATATGCAGACATACTTTACCGGTAACTCATTCCTAAAGATATCCTACTGCAGTATTATAATACATACGTACGCACAGAGCACACACACAC
The DNA here is from genome assembly GCF_019279795.1 of Protopterus annectens. Taxonomy (NCBI): domain Eukaryota; kingdom Metazoa; phylum Chordata; order Ceratodontiformes; family Protopteridae; genus Protopterus; species Protopterus annectens. The sequence goes on along the minus strand of NC_056729.1, from coordinate 1,939,813,525 downwards.
ACACACACACACACACACACACACACACACACACACACACACACACACACACACACACACACACACACACACACACACACTTGCAACAACTGATCCATCTAATATACCAACAGTTTGCTCTACCTTCATTTTGTTTTAATCATAAAACTAGATACCATGAATCATACAAGCACCTCCAGAGTGTATACTGCACTGCTGTCCTGCAAACCCTATCTCTTACTACTCTTTTAAAAAGTGCATCTCAGCAATGCAACTATTTCCACCAAATAACACCAAATCTTGCTATAATCTCACGTCCTATTTTCAACACCTCCTACTCTCACCTCTCTTCTCATTTTGTTTCTGGATTACCACCAAATAACATCCACAGAACACACTCCAGTCAAGGAAATATTTATTTAGCACTTCTGTCCACAGACTTCATCAGAATAAAATGATAGACTATCAACCAACCTTATATACTGTTCTGTATACTCAATTAAACAATTAATTGAACAATCAAACAATTAAAATCTAAAAACTTCAGCAAAGCAAATTTAAAGCAACATTACACAATATGAAATGTATACTTATAAAACACACTTAATACAAATGCTATTATTGATTCCAGGATGCTTATCTGCTTGTAGCCTAAGCTGCCAAAAAATTTCTCTCCTCAAAAAAATATATAATTTTTTATAATCACTACCTTTTGTTTCGGCTCTACTTTAATTAAACGAAAGTGGAGTCTGTCGAATATGAATCCGTCGAAACATAAACAACAATATGCGGAAACGTCAAATTCACTAAATAGCAAAATCGGAAATGTTGAATTGTCATAGTTGGACCATCTGTGGTATAGCTCAGTAAGATAAGTGTGCGATAGTTATGGACCTTAGGGTTTGGGTGCAGGTTAAGGTAAGTACATAGATAGGTAACGTATGTAAGGTTTAGTGTAGGGTTTTGTTAAGTGTATGTTTTTGGAATATTTACTTTGTGTGGGTATAGTTCTGTAGGGTAAGTGTGCGGTAGTTACGGACCTTAGGGTTAGGGACGGGTTAAGGGTAGTGCATAGATAGTTGTGTATGTGGGGTTTAGTGTAGGGTTACAAGTGGGGTTTTGGTGCTTTAATTTAGGGTTAGTAGTAGGGTTTTGGTTAGTGTATGTATGTGTTTTTTGTTGTTGTGTTTGCGTAGGTAGTATGTTATGGGCGGTGGGGGTGGCCTACTATTGCGGTTTCGATGGTTAAATTTTGCAGTTTTGCATGTTTGACATTATCACGTTTCACTGTTTTTGTGTCAACGGATTTGTATTCGACAGATTCTGCTTTCATTTACTTAAAGTAGACCCTTTGTTTCAAATCTTAATGATACTACTGAGTGTTTAGACTTTAGCATAGACTGTTTAGGCACTGATGTACATTTTTGGATATTGTCATACAATAAAGCAAAAGTAATAAGACCATTTCTAGTAATATTTATATGAAGGAATGTTTTGTTAACAACTGTTTGAACTCTTCTAGTGCACACCCACCATACATGATGGAAAGTATTCCTAAGGGGCAGATGGTCAGGGCCTTGAGGCTGACTACTAATTAGGAGATGTTTTTTGGATGCATAATTCATGAAATAATAGTATTTTTCATGGACAGGGGTTATAGTTTTAATGGTCTTAAGGCAGCTGCAGATGAAATTGTAGAAAAAAGGAATGGCAGGTTTCCAGCGATATTGTCTGTTGACATGCCTAATGAGAACAGGGGTGCTAGTTCCACTGTTTCGAATATTAAGACAGATAAAGGTTATACTAATAGTTTTTGTCTGCGTATGACTGTGGACAATTCAAGTATTAGATCTATTCTTATTCAGAATTGGAACATTTTTAAATCTGATTGGAATATTATTAAAATAGGAGGTAATGAACTTAGCTTTGTAGTTAAGAAGGCTAAATTTTTAAAACAATATTTAGAAACAGACACTATAGCCATGACTGCCAAGACTGACAAAAGTCCTGACATGTATAAATGTGTTTTTTGTGAAATGTGCTCTATTATGCTGCAGAATTCTTCAGTATTTTAGTCTCATAGAAATAAGCACATTATAAGTAACAGTAAATTATGATTCCTCTGATATTATTTATATTGTAATCTGCAGTAGCTGCCATACTTTTTATATAGGTATGTCTAAAAGAACATTAAAAGTAAGAATAATGGAATTATTAAATGTGATATCAATAGTGTTCTTTATAAACATTCTGCTATATGTGTAGATTTCAAACAGTTTAATTTTTTGTTATATATTTACATTCCTGTGTAAAGGTTTGCCATAAGTTCAGACACATGTTTAAATCTTCTTCTTTAATTATGTCATTCCCTTTACTAAGGTAACTTATTGATAGGTCTTTTAATTGTCTTATTATAATTAGATACGATTTGGGGAGATTCAACTCTTCTAAAAAATTGTGAATCGGGATACCTAAAAAAGGATATAAATCAAGTAGGGTTAAATTAATTATAAGTGGGAATTTCTTAAGGTCTATCAGCTGGTTACCAATTTTCAGATTTGGATTTTTGTGAAATGGTTGAAGAATTATCATACTTTGCAAAAGATTTAATGAGTTAAAAAGATTTTGTACTGAAACTATATATGTTTTGATATGTTCCAACACGAAGTACACTTTAAGAGTATTTTTGTTTAAAAAAGGTAATGCCTTGCAGTTAATATCCAATTCCTTGACATGTTTATGATTAAGAACCAGCCATTTGGGAACCCATTTCGAGTTACACCCATCAAAGTTAATTATTCTTAAAAGTCTATTGGCGTTTATTATTAAATAATATGTTTCGAAATTAGGTAGATCCAACCCTCCCCTATTTTTTGGAGCCATCAATTTATCATACGATATCCTATCTTTTCTAGGTTCCCATAGAAATCTAGCTAGTTCTGTATGAAGCTGTTTGAAGAATTTTTTGGAGATTTGAACTTGTGACGCTCTAAAAATATATAGTAATCTAGGAAGTATATTCATTTTAATAATTGAAGTCTTCGCCATTATTGGTAATTTCAGATTATCCCATCTTTTCAAGTCAGATACTATCTGCTCCCAAATAACCTTAACATTATTGAGATAAAAATCTCTGTTGTCTGTTGAGAAAACCACTCCTAACCACCCAACTTGGAAAGAACCCAAAGAATTATACTAGTCAATATTTTTTTGTTGATGAAGTTATATATAGCTTTCAATTGGTTGAACCCTTTACAGACATCATGGCAAAATTTCAAGATAGTAGCCACCAAACATATTCTAGCACATAAATTTCTAATTAGTGATCATAAGAAAAATGTAAACAATACAAAAATATGGGAACAAATCTTTAACATTGTATTAGCTTAAAGTTCCATTCCACTATTCTCTGGGAAAAACTGAATAACTGTTGAATTTTATTGAGATAAGTCTTATATGGTTACTAGTTCTTTTTTCTTCATTATTTTTTTTTTAGAAGTGTATAGGTATGTATAATGATTCTATGTAACTGTTGGAAGCATTCATGTACATATTGTAAGTAGTTGGTAGTACTGTATTAGTTGTTTGGAAAAAATAAAATAAAGAATTATTATTGAAAAAAAAACAGTTTAATTTTTTGTGTTGGACTCAATACCTAGGGATGCAAGCGGTGGTGATTATAAAAAATGTCTTTTGAGGAGAGAAACTTTTTGGCAGCTTAGGCTACGAGCAGATGAGCATCCTAGAATCAATTATAGCATTTGTATTAACAGTTTATATATAAGTATACGAGTCATATTGTGTATTGTTGCTTTAAAAGTTGTTTTGCTGAAATTTTTAGATTTTTATTGTTTGATTGTTCAATTAATTGTGTAATTGAGTATGTAGAACAATATACAAGGTTGGTTGACATTTTATCATTTTATACTGATAAAGTCTTTGGATGAAAGCACTAAATAAATATTTCATTGCCTGGCATGGCTTCTGTGGATGTTAGTTTGTGGATTTTTGTTTTAAGCATATTTTGGATTTGGTGTCTTTGTTTCCAGATTAACTGCAAACTTGAGAAATGCTAGACAGGGGTCCAGAGAAGTAAATATTGTGGGAATAAATAGCCAGGGATTTGTTATGGCTAGGCTTGTATAGGCCCTAGGGCCGATAGCCTAGTACCAACCTATGAACCTATGTGATTTTTTTTCCTCTTTTTCATTGTTTCAGCAGATCTGTACATTTTTACATATTTTGTAAAGTAACGTTTTTTTACAAATGAACCAAGATATTTCCAATGTGCTTGATTAACAATGTGCCACCTCATTGTTTGTTACCTATGTTGTACGTAACAATTTTGCTTTTGCTTTCCTTTTATTTGTAACCCCTCCCTCTATGCCATCAACGCAAAAAATCAGCAGAGGCCAGGTGAACTGTCAAAGTCAATAAGATACCAATTAAAACTAAAGCGATAAAAAAGGAGGCAAAATAAGCCATGCTGTGGTTGAATAAAGTATTTGGATGTCTGATATATATATATATATATATATATATATATATATATATATATATATATATATAGCCCTTTTCAAGACAGATTTTGGCACTAGTACAGCTTTGTTTGTAAATGACTAATACAAAGCATAAAGAAACCTCTTTTCATTTTGTTTCCCATCTAGATGTTTCATAAGCAGCAGTGTAGCACAGAGAGTTAAACATTTGGTCTGTTGATCACGTTTATCCTGTAAGTCAGATGTGATTCTCTCGTTTACCATTTATATGGTCAGCTTAGAAACAAAGCTGTAATACGTAATATATTTTACATGGCTAATATACATAAACTCCCATGTTTCTGTTTTTCTCACTATTGTTGGTATAACTAAGAATAATAACTAAATGTCTTTTGATGATTCCTTTGTCTCTGCCTGAGTTATTTTCTTTAAATTCTTGAATAGTAATCAGAGGTCTTAACATATGCCCTGCATCTGTGACCTCCAAAATAAATCCCTTGCAGACTACTCATCATAGAATATGCACAACATTAAGGTGATGAGGTCATGACTTGCATTCAGGCATGTGATGAAAATATTTCTCCTAATTGTATCTACTGTCAAACAATTCCAGCAACTTATTTTCAATTGCTCAGATATATTTTACTTGGTAAAACAAACTACGGTAAGAAAAAACAATGTGAACAGAAAATACTGGAACCTGATGCTCTGACCTGTGGTCTTCTTAAGAAATAAAATGAAATATAAATACGAATGTCATAAAAAAAGAAAATAAAACTGCCTGACTAAAGCAATGATCTGTTTATGTTACAGACTTTTACATACAACAGCATGGGTTGAATTTTCTTGGTGATTGTACTAACACAACAGATTTTAAAGTAAAATTCGCCTGACCTAAGCCAGGTAATTTCTTGCTTAGATGTATACCTAGGCATTGACTTCCTGGGTCTGATGCCTAGCTAAGTACTGTCTCAGTTTCTACAAATTTGGCATTCACTTAAACTTCAAACTCTTTCTGTATACTAGATTAGATAAATAATGTACTGATACCACTCAACCTCAAAGTGCAAGAAATCTGGACAAAAATAACTGGAGACAAAGGCCCACTATCAGGGACATATTTAAAATATTGCTCTTATAAACATAGATAATTGATAGAATAACCTGTTTTGCGTTAATATGCATTATCTAAAGGATATGAAGTCTGAAACTCAAACATGGCATTATTTAGCGACTTCGGTCCTCAAGTATTTGTCAGAAAACCACACAGATTATGACAACCACGCCAATAATATGAGGGAATAATCTGGACAAACTGTGAAAATTTAGATGGCTGAGAGATGTGACTGCAATAAATAACTAATGTTTTACTTGTGAAAATGTTTTGCTAACAGATAAGGGCAAAATTCATTCTCTTCCCCCGTTTCTTAAGCAGAATAGATAGATAGCTGCTAGAGTGTGTGTCATATTTCTTGAACTGTCCTATAATGTATCTGTAGAGTGTGAAGTGCTGAGATTATACTCCAAAATTAGAAAAAAATAAACCTGTTACTACGGCAGCCACGAGTCCCAACCATCATAGCACTTACAGAGGTGTGTGAAACAGTTGTTACACGCCGTCTAAAGCTCTGCAGTGGCTGGCTTTAAGGGAGCAATGTTCCTTCAGTCACTGAATATATTTTCTCCTATAAGCATGCACGTTTATGGACGTTAGTCTGTAATTAATTATTTAAATGAGGTAGTATTTAAACTGTGTCCCTTTTTTTTCGTTTTGTAACTGATAGTACATAAATAAGATAAGTCCCCATGCACTACAAAGAGTTATGATCAGGTCTCCCTGATCACTACCCATTATTATGTGCTCTCATCATGGATGCCAATATTCACCTTGCAGTGTTATTATGTGTTCCCATCATGGATGCCAATATTCACCTTGCAGTGTTATTATGTGTTCCCATCATGGATGCCAATATTCACCTTGCAGTGTTATTATGTGTTCCCATCATGCATGCCAATATTCACCTTGCCATCCATGTCACGAACAAATAATAACATGGTTACAATCAGAGAACTGAACATTACCCTGTTTGTTATACTCGCCATCTAAACATTATGGGCATGTATCAGAGATGGGTTAGTTTCCTGCTTTGTGCTATGAGCATGATACCTCAATTACTGTCAGTTGTAACACTGAGGGCCATTCCTCTGTTTCCTCCTAGACAATTGGGATAGTTATTTTCCAGTCACTGAAAATAGCAAAGATAATGCAGGTACACAGTAGCCTAAGCAGTAGAAGCAGACCAGCAGGTTAGTTAACCTTCACCAGTTACTTAAAGGTGTTAGCAGTACAATGGTATATATAAATATATAAATAAATAAATACACACACACACACACACACACACACACACACACACACACACACATAATAAACCTGTTACTACGGCAGCCACGAGTCCCAACCATCATAGCACTTACAGAGGTGTGTGAAACAGTTGTTACACGCCCTCTAAAGCTCTGCAGTGGCTGGCTTTAAGGGAACAATGTTCCTTCAGTCACTGAATATATTTTCTCCTATAACCATGCATGTTTATGGAAGTTAGTCTGTAACTAATTATTTAAATGATGTAGTATTTAAACTGTGTCCCTTTTTTTCATTTTGTAACTGATAGTACATAAATAAGTCCCCATGCACTACAAAGAGTTATGATCAGGTCTCCCTGATCACTACCCATTATTATGTGTTCCCATCATGGATGCCAGTATTCACCTTGCAGTGTTATTATGTGTTCCCATCATGGATGCCAGTATTCACCTTGCAGTGTTATTATGTGTTCCCATCATGGATGCCAATATTCACCTTGCAGTGTTATTATGTGTTCCCATCATGCATGCCAATATTCACCTTGCAGGGAATTTTTTGCCATCCATGTCACGAACAAATAATAACATGGTTACAATCAGAGAACTGAACATTACCCTGTTTGTTATACTCGCCATCTAATATGCACAATTGTAATTGGAAGAAACATTATGGGCATGTATCAGAGATGGGTTAGTTTCCTGCTTTGTGCTATGAGCATGATACCTCAATTACTGTCAGTTGTAACACTGAGGGCCATTCCTCTGTTTCCTCCTAGACAATTGGGATAGTTATTTTCCAGTCACTGAAAATAGCAAAGATAATGCAGGTACACAGTAGCCTAAGCAGTAGAAGCAGACCAGCAGGTTAGTTAACCTTCACCAGTTACTTAAAGGTGTTAGCAGTACAATGGTATATATAAATATATAAATAAATAAATACACACACACACACACACACACACACATATATATATATATATACACACACACACAGACACGCGCACACACACACACACACACACACACACACACACACACACACACACACACACACACACACACACACACACACACACACACACACACACACACACACACACACACACACACACACACTCACTTTGAAAGTAGTATGTCTACTAGGATTGCTAGAGTTTTTTCCCCATTATGTGTGAGTGCTGTTACAGTACGAGAAGTTGTCCCTGGTGTCTAGTGTTCTCCCCATCCCTGTCATGTGTACATGCCATTGCAGCATGCAAAGTTATCTCCTGTACCTAGTGTTTCTGACCATCACTGTTATGTTTAGGTATCAATGTGGCCATGAGAAGTTAGCCCTGGGGGTCTAGTGCTCCCCCAACACATGTCAGTAGGCTTATCCCTGGTGGCTAGAAGTCTATACAATCCACATTTTTAAGATTATTTTTAGTGGCTAGTGGCAGTGGTGTACCTAGGGGGGTGAGAGGGGTGGTCCACCCTGGGCAGCACTTTTTAATATCTGAGAAGCTGGTGACCCATTTGCAGGTTGCGTGTTCTTTTTTTTTTTTTTACCTGAATATGCTGAAAACTGTTGGTGTTTTTCTGGCTGGATTCATTGGAACTTCCTGGTGGTGGAGATGGGAGTGGAAAGGTAAATGTCAGGTGGTGCTCTGGCAGCTTTCTGTTTGGCTGAGTTGCTTTGTGACATGAACGCACACAGGCCCAGCATACCATGACTCATACATGCAGCAGCAGCAGGCCAGCAGGCAGCCCCTTGATAGTCGAGTAGGAGTTTTTGAGTGGGTGCAATCGCATGCCTTAGTTTATAGATGTGGAACAGTGTAGAAAAAAGAGCACAAAGAAGAATATACAAAAATGTACTTTGTTAAATGATTTATTTTAATAAGCAATATTTTCATTTAGTGTAAGTTAACCTTTCATATCTAAGATATCTTTATATTCTATATGTATTCTAGGCGTTTTCATGTGAATTTAGCTTATATAATTAATTTACATTCTCTTATTTTGTCAGTTCAAAGTCTCAAGTTAATTACAGTACTATACATAGTTTGAGTGTGACTGCCCCTGATTATTTTTAGATTAGTTTAGTCCCCCCCAATGGTTCTTTTGAGATTTGTCCTCCTTGATTGGTTGAAAGCTGTGGTTCACGTGGAAAGATTCCATTGCCGTTATGTGGCAGCATTTGTACAGTACAATGCTGTGACTGTGTGGTTTATGCAATCAAGACAGTACTTTGCTTAGAGGACTCTATGCATCTTCCTGTCAACACAGGTTTCAAGTTCACTCATTGTATGTGTATGTACAATAGAGCATTTGTAGTCATCTGGCTACAGATACTATTAAAAGAGTTTGCATTGATTTTCTACATTTTTGATCAGCTTGTTATCTGCAAGAACAGGTAGGCTGTTGACAGTGGTATTCTAGAACAACTGGGGAAAATAGATCAATAAAAGGATGTGGTACCTTAAACAGCTTGCTTTTATTTATGCACAGAAACCTGGAATGCCTTTCATAATGATAGAGTATTGGTTATCCCTTTTTAACTCCTCTAAATGTTTTGGGTTTCTAATACCGTTATTTTTAACTGTGAAGTATGTAACACATGAAAGCCATTTAAAAAATTGCCTGAATCTCCTTGTGTTCTGACTGTGCTTCTCAAATATTTTGGAAATATAGACTATATTTTAGAGTATTTATTATAATTGTAATTGCCTTAATATTGCTACAACTCAAGTGCTCTAGGTTGCACGGCATCTGAATTGTTTGTTTTAGCTGCTTTTCTGTATATATAGACTTCTCTGTATATGTAGACTAGCTACTTATTCTGCTGTATTACTGCCTCTTAAATTGTTTTTCAGTTGTGCACATGCCTTACTTCATTTAAAAAGTTTTAAATTTCTAATTTTGTAGAGTTTTAATTACATTTACTGTTTAGGACTACACACTCAAGTGTGTTAGCCTTTTCTGTGTTTATTTACTGTATTATTGCATTGTTTAGCTCATTTCCCACCTTTCCTAGCCAGTCTAGATCCCAGGCTTTGCTTGTCTCAGGAATTATTTTCTGTGTTCAGAGCTATCCAGACCTTGCTCTGGTAGAGGGAAGTCCTGCTGCTTACCAATTTTCCCTTAGAACTAGTTGGTCTCTCAGTAGTAGCACTAAAATCTGAACTCCTGTAACTAGTACTTGCTCTAGAACCTGCTGGAAAGCACAAGGAAGCCTGAAACTGATACAAGCACTCAACTCTCCTTGTCAATAAGGAGAAATTAATCGTAGGCACTAAACAGCCTATAATTGCAAAGTACCCTGCAAAGGTAAGGGAAAACACCTCTTAAACTTTACATAAAAAAGCACCTAAACACGCATGCCCAATGGTCAGTTTCAGGTGATTTCTCCTGTCCACCTGGTGAATCTGGGCATACTGGGGCAATGCGGCAACTGCCTCATGTACACAGACAAACCTCTCCTACCACCCAACACTACAACCTGCGAGAGTTGCACTTACATAGCCAAACTGGAAGCAAAGCTCTCTCCTGCCAAGATTGTGCGAGACAGTCAAGAGGAGAAGGTTAACATCTGCACTACACCTCAAGCAACTCATAGCCCTTTAAAACCCACACATTCAACACCCACACATAGCAACACTAAACCCACATATGTGGAGGCCCTTAAAATTAACCTGCCCAAGCAACAAGGACCTCCGAAGCTGAAACGCAAACAAACACCATTCACAAAAAAGTGACACATAGCTCACAACACCAGTGTGCCACCCAACAACAGCCTCTAAGGCAAGACAATGTACCCAACACTTTAGTCATAGGTGACTCTATAGTCAGGCACACTGATGTCCCACTCACCAGGCTGAACAAGGAGAAAATTACAGTCAGTTGCCTGTCGGGTGCCAGGATCCGCCACATAATGTATGCACTCAAGTCACTCCACAACAAGTACAAATACGACTCTGTCATTGACCATGCTGGAGTGAATGACTTGAGACGTACCTCCCTAGACTACATGAAAAGATACATGGAAGAGTTCTTGGATCATGTGGCCCAGGCAGGTATGACCCTAGCCCTGAGTGGCATCCTGCCTACACCCAGAATGATACCACAGCATAAGGACAAAATGATTGACTTCAACAATTGGCTAAGCTTCTGGTGTCATTCAAAGGGGATCTAGTATCTGTCTGCCTGGGAAGACATGACTGACAAACCACGATGCTTTGCCAGTGATGGTCTGCACCTGTCACCCCTGGGATTCAGGTTACTGGCTAAAGCTCTTGCCACTCCTATAGTGCCTTTTTTAGGCAAGGTTCAAGGGATAAAACACCACCATAACAGATACATGCATGCAAAATCTGAAGGTAATGCTACTCAATGTTTGAAGTTTAAACCTCAAAATGCACTCTCTTGAGGCACTCCTAAAAATGGAGAACATTGATATCTGTGCAGTAACTGAGACCTGGTTCAAGGCTCCAGAGCGTACCCCTGCAATACCAGGCTACAACTCTTACCACACTTTTTGGCCACAAAACCAAGACCGAAACACTAAAGGTGGAGGAGTGTCCATATTCACCAAGGATATTCACACCTCCAGTCTAGTTGCCCAACATAATGCATCTGAAATTCTCCAGGTGCAACTAACACTAGGTATAACTGCAATCCAAACTGTAGCTTGCTACAGATCCCCCACCATGCCCCAAGATTCTCAATACACCTTTCTAAACATACTGGAAAATATTAAGATACAACCAAACACCCTAATACTGGGTGATTTAGACTACCCTGCCATTAACTGGGAAAACTACTCGGGTACCAACTCCTTTTCCCAACGGTTCCTGGAATTCATAAATTCCAACGCCCTGGATCAACTAATCGATTGTCCCACCAGGGGCTCCAATATCCTAGACCTGATCATTACCAACATGGGAGATAGATGCTCCACACCAGTAGTCACCCCCTCATTGATCAGGTCTGACCATAAGCAAATCACCCTTGACATCCACATCCCATCCCCACCCCCCAGTAAGGAATCCTCTTAAAAAATCTTGTCTAAAGCCAACTTCATGCTACTGAAGTCAGAAGTGACAAACGTCACGACACTCATGCAGACGGGATCTGAAAGTTCGACTGCAGAATCCTACACTAAGGCACTGTATGAGCACATCCACTCATGCATGAATCGTGCCATCCCAAATAGAACCAAGATGCTCTCCTCCAAAAAAAGGAAGCCAATCTGGTGGTCCCCTGCTATAAACAAACTTTACAACAGAAGGAAGAAACTGTTGCAGAAAAGAAGAAAATCCGAGGATGCAAAAAACTTCCTCACCAGCCTCAGTAAGAAGCTGAGATCCCTCAAAAAATCCTGAAAAGCTAGTTACAAAAATAAAATTGCCAAAGATTCCAAAGACAACCACAAGGCATTCTATAGTTATGTCAAGAATCTAAATGGCAATGCTCAGATCTGCTCTGAGCTACAACAGAATGGCATTAAATATACTGATCCCAAGGATATTGTCAATATCCTGGCAGATTGATTTAGTGCCAACTTCACCCCTCTCACCCCCTAAAGGGCCCATCTCAATACCAAAAGATTGCCAAATTCCAGTAATAACGGCCGCACAGGTAGAAACCCCACTCTCCAAAGCTAAGAATACAGCATCCGTGGGACCAGATGACATCCCAGGCTGTGTACTACATGAACTACAAAATGAACTGGCACCTCACCTAAGTGTCATGTTTAATCATAGCCTTACCTCCGGTTTAATGCCCACTGAGTGGCACACAGCTACAGTTATCTCACTCCACAAAGGGGTATCCGCCTTGGATCCCGGGAACTACTGTCCCATCAGTCTGACAAGCCTGATCTGCAAGGGCATGGAAAGCATTATCATTGCAATTACAAACAAAGACATTGGCAACCTTCAAACACTGGACCCCACCCAGTTTGGGTTTGTGAAGGGCCGATCTTGTCTCCTCAATCTGAATGACTTCTTTGAGTCTGTCTCCAGAGCTGTGGACAAGGGTAAGGCAGTCCACACAGCCTATTAGGACTTCGCCAAGGCCTTTGACACCATCCCCCACTCTGGAATCATAGATAAACTTACTAAGCTGGGCATAAATCCCTATGTCACTCATTGGGTTGCCAACTGGCTTACTGACAGAACCCAGACTGTAAAAGTAGCGAACTCCAAATCCAGCTCCAGACAAGTGACAAGTGAAGTACCTCAGGGTTCAGTCCTGGGACCCCTCTTGTTTGGCATCTACTTCTCTGAAGTACAGGCCAACACTAAGGGACTCTGGCTAACACAGTTTGCAGATGACTGCAAACTGGGAGCCATTATTGAATCCCCAAATGATGTGGATATTCTACAAAAGGGCCTTACAGAAACAGATGCCTGGTGCCAGAGCCATGGGCCAAGCTTAATGCCAAGAAATGTATAGTTATCCCCTTTGGAAAAAAAACATGTACCCATGAATTACCACATAGGTGGCAGTACACTAAACATTGAAAGTGTGATGAGAGACTTAGGGACACAGGTGGACAGTGGTCTCACTTTCGATAACCACATCGCCACAACAGTCAGGAAATCCTTCTATGTGGCACACCTCATCACTAAAGGCTTTTCATCCAGAAAAAAGGAGGTCATTGTCCCACTGTACTCATCCCTCTTTAGACCCATTATAGAGTATAATGGCCCATTTGGTATGTACCTTGCAAGACATCTGCAACAGCTGGAAAGGCCACAGAAATACCTCACTAAAAGAATCACAGGCCTAAAGCAGATGCCATATGCTGACTGTCTAAAAAAAACTCCAGCTATACTCTGTGGCATATCGTCTACTCAGAGGTGATTTCTGCTTAACATACAAGGCCATGTCAAATCCTGAGCTGTTGGACATGCTCCACTTAAAGAAATCCCAATCTCTCAGAGCCACATGCTCCAGGGATCTAAACCTTATCATCACAATGAACAAAACATGCTGGAGGGATAGGTTCCTGACCCAGAGACTCTCCATACTCTGGAATAGACTGGCCATACATGTCAAGCAGAGCGCTTCATTGGCCCTCCTCAACTGGATGCATCCTTTATTTGGAGCTGTCATTGCTCCATTTTGCTATTTGCAGAACGGTACTCAGTTACCAACCGAGTACATTTCTGCAAATAACACTACTCTTACTTGGACAGGTTAGTGTTTCCTGAATCGCAAATTTACCTCATTAGCTTTCAGCAGCAAATGAGGTAATTTGCATAACCTAACACTTTCCGTGCAAGAGTCATTTTAGGAGCTCTCATGCCCGCTCCTGCCGGCTGTTCTTGGATCGCTTGGCAGACATATTGGCTGTCTGGAGTCTTACACTACTCTTAGACTCTGTGCAAGCCTTCGTGAATCCAGCCCATACTCTTTTGTATTAAATTCAAGATGTCCCTTATCTCTGTTTATATTTCATCTTTTGCAAAAAATTTTATGTTTATCCTATGGTCGTTATGTAGATTGTAAAATTAATCAACTGATTAGTACACAATACTGTTGTATATAGTTCAGACATACATACATAATATATATAATTTATTGTTAGTAATGCTGCATTTATTTTCTCTCTTTGTTTAACTTTAATGTTGTGTTTTTGCAATTATTATCTTAAAAAACATTGAACTCTAGGAAGGCATATGCACACACTTTACCGGTAACTCATTCTTAAAGATATCCTACTGCAGTATTATAATACATAAGTACGCACAGACAGACAGACACACACACACACACACACACACACACACACACACACACACACACACACACACTTGCAACAACTGATCCATCTAATATACCAACAGTTTGCTCTACCTTCATTTTGTTTTAATCATAAAACTAGATACCATGAATCATACAAACACCTCCAGCATGTATACTGCACTGCTGTCCTGCAAACCCTATTTCTTACTACTCTTTTAAAAGGTGCATCTCAGCAATGCAACTATTTCCACCAAATAACACCAAATCTTGCTATAATCTCACGTCCTATTTTCAACACCTCCTACTCTCACCTCTCTTCTCATTTTGTTTCCGGATTACCACCAAATAACATCCACAGAACACACTCCAGTCAAGGAAATATTTATTTAGCACTTTTGTCCACAGACTTCATCAGAATAGAATGATAGACAATCAGCCAACCTTATATACTGTTCTGTATACTCAATTAAACAATTAATTGAACAATCAAACAATTAAAATCTAAAAACTTCAGCAAAGCAAATTTAAAGCAACATTACACAATATGAAATGTATACTTATAAAACACACTTAATACAAATGCTATTATTGATTCCAGGATGCTTAACAGCGTGTAGCCTAAGCTGCCAAAAAATTTCTCTCCTCAAAAAACTATATAATTTTTTATAATCACCACCTTTTGTTTCGGCTCTACTTTAATTAAACGAAAGTGGAATCTGTCGAATACGAATCCGTCGGCACATAAACAGCGAAATGCGGAAACGTCAAATGCACTAAATAGCGAAATCGGAAATGTCAAATTGTCATAGTTGGACCGTCTGTGGTATAGCTCAGTAAGGTAAGTGTGCGATAGTTATGGACCTTAGGGTTAGGGTGCAGGTTAATGTAAGTGCATAGATAGGTAATGTATGTACGGTTTAGTGTATGGTTTTGTTAAGTGTATGTTTTTGGAATATTTACTTTGTGTGGGTATAGTTCTGTAGAGTAAGTGTGCGGTAGTTACGGACCTTAGGGTTAGGGAGGGGTTAAGGGTAGTGCATAGATAGTTGTGTATGTGGGGTTTAGTGTAGGGTGACAAGTGGGGTTTTGGTGCTTTAATTTAGGGTTAGTAGTAGGGTTTTGGTTAGTGTACGTATGTGTTTTTTGTTGTTGTGTTTGCGTAGGTAGTATGTTACGGGCGGTGGGGTTGGCCTACTATTGCGGTTTCGATGGTTAAATTTTGCAGTTTTGCATGTTTGACATTATCACGTTTCGCTGTTTTTGTGTCGACGGATTTGTATTCGACAGATTCTGCTTTCGTTTAATTAAAGTAGACCCTTTGTTTCAAATCTTAATGATACTACTGAGTTTTTAGACTTTAGCATAGACTGTTTAGGCACTGATGTACATTTTTTGGATATTGTCATACAATAAAGCAAAAGTAATAAGACCATTTCTAGTAATATTTATATGAAGGAATGTTTTGTTAACAACTGTTTGAACTCTTCTAGTGCACACCCACCATACATGATAGAAAGTATTCCTAAGGGGCAGATGATCAGGGCCTTGAGGCTGACTACTAATTAGGAGATGTTTTTTGGATGGACCACACCAAGAAAGGAGGGGGGGGTATCCATATTCATCAAGGATACCCACACCTCCAGGTTGGTGGCAACTTACGAAGCATCGGAGACCATCCAGGTGCAAGTAACCGTAGGAAAGACTGCTCTGCAATTTGTAGCATGTTACAGGCCACCCTCTCAAACTCAGGAACATCACACAGCTTTCCTGAAAACACTCGAGGGGATAAATGTATCTCCAAACACCATCATATTAGGTGATTTCAACTACCCAAATATAGACTGGGATCATTACTCAAGCCCCAACACTCTAGCCCAAAGGTTCCTGGAGTTCATAAACTCAAATGCCATGGAACAACTAGTCACCAACCCCACAAGAGGAGAAAACATACTAGATCTCATCATCATGAACATGGGGACTCAATGTTCAGCACCAGAGGTGTACCCTTCATTGGTGAGATCAGATCATAAACTAATCTCACTGGAAGTCCACATCCCGCCCCCACGCCAGATAAAAAAGACCACAGTGAAGAACTTCTCAAAAGCCAACTTCACACTTCTTAAGAATGGTGTGGTTTCCTTCAAGGCCCCCGAGCCAGCGGAAACCATTACCCAAACAGCTGAATCACTTAAAATGCCTTCTATCAGCACCTCCAGGACTGCATGGATCAGGCAATCCCAAACAAAACAAAGACTCTTTGCACCAAAGGCAAGCGCCCTGTCTGGTGGACCCCAGCCATTAACAAACTCTACAATAAAAGGAGAAAGCTACTACAAGATAGAGCAAAATCCTTAAAAGGGAAGACACCCTTGATCACTATAAGTAAAAAACTACGATCGCTCATAAAATCATCCAAGGCAAATTTTGAAAGAAAAGTCGCTAAGGACTCAAAAGGCAATCATAAGGCCTTTTTTAGCTATGTTAGAAACCTGGGAGGAAACTCCCAGATATGCTCAGAATTAGTTCAAAATGATGTAAAAATCACTGAACCAACAGACATTGCCAACATACTGGCTGACAGGTTCAGTGCAAATTTCTCCCCCCCAAAAGGAGAGATATCTATCCCAGTGGATTGTAGCCTCCCACACATCTCAAATGCTCAGGTGAAAACTGCTCTCTCCAAGGCAATAAACACAGCATCTATGGGACCAGATGGTGTCCCCAGTTGTGTGCTCCATGAACTCAATGAGGAATTAAACCCGCTGTTAGGGCAGCTGTTTAATCTTAGCCTCACCTCAGGATGCACCCAAGGAGTGGCGTACGGCAACTGTGGTCCCACTTCACAAAGGTGGTGCCTCCACTGACCCTGGTAATTACCGCCCCATCAGCTTGACAAGCTTAGTCTGCAAAGCTATGGAGAGGATCATAACGGAACTCATAAATAAAGACATAGGGGACTTACAGACATTGGATCCAACCCAGTTTGGCTTTGTCAAGGGCAGATCATGCCTTTTAAACTTGGTTGATTTTTTTTGAAACAGTCACCAAGGCCATTGATGAGGGCAAGGCAGTCCACACAGCCTACCTTGACCTTGCAAAAGCTTTCGACACAATACCCCACTCGGGTATCATAGAAAAACTCACCAACTTAAATGTAAACCCATACGTCAGAAGATGGGTTGCAAACTGGCTAAGTGACAGAACCCACAGGGTCAGAGTGGCTGGCGCCATGTCAGATTCCAAGCCGGTCACAAATGGTGTCCCACAGGGCTCAGTCCTAGGCCCTCTCTTGTTCGGCATCTACTTTTCAGAAGTACAGGCAAACACAGGAGGATTATGGCTGACTAAGTTTGCAGATGACTGCAAACTGGGCGCCATAGTTGAAAACACATCAGACACAGATATCCTCCAGAAGGGTCTCTTAGAAACGGATAACTGGTGCCAGAGCCATGGCCTAAAGTTAAACGCCAAAAAATGCATAGTCATACCCTTCGGGAAAAACAAGGTTACCCCTAGCTACCATATAGGTGGCAATCCACTAAGCACAGAAGAGGTTATCAGGGATCTGGGGACCCAGGTTGACAGTAACCTTTCATTTGACACCCACGTTGCCAAGGTAGTTAGGAAAACCTTCTACATTGTCCACCTGATCATGAAGGCTTTCACTTCTAGATCAAGGGAGGTCATTGTTCCCCTGTACTCATCACTCATCAGACCAATGATTGAGTACAATGCCCCATTCGGAATGTATCTTACCCGACACCTGCAGCAATTGAAAAGGCCCCAAAAGTTCCTCACCAAAAGGATAAAGAGTCTCAAAAATATGTCTTATGCTGCCCGACTGAAGGAACTCCAGCTCTATTCGGTCACATACCGTCTGCTCAGAGGTGACCTGTGCCTAACATACAAGGCCATGTGAAACCCAGAATTGATGGACATGCTCCACCTCAAAAAAATCTAAATCCACAAGAAATACAAGAGGAAGAGACTTAAACCTTAACACAGTTATAAATAGGACGTGCTGGAGGGACAGATTCATCACCCAGAGACTCCCTATGCTGTGGAACAAAATCCCGGTACATGTGAGGCAGAGCACCTCGCTGGCCCTGTTCAAGAGAAATCTTGACCAATGGAAGGGAGATCGCAGGTTTACCCTGGGGATCACCTCAGTGTCACTGCTGGACAGAGGCACGGTAAACTAATGGGCACAGTACCTTTCAAACTTAAGGGGTGGTGAAAGCCACAAAACATTGGGCTAGGCTTACAAATGCCCTAGGGCAGATAGCCTAGTATGAACCTATGAACCTATGAACCTATTCATGAAATAATAGTATTTTTCATGGACAGGGGTTATAGTTTTAATGGTCTTAAGGCAGCTGCAGATGAAATTGTAGAAAAAAGGAATGGCAGGTTTCCAGCGATATTGTCTGTTGACATGACTAATGAGAACAGGGGTGCTAGTTCCACTGTTTCTAATATTAAGACAGATAAAGGTTATACTAATAGTTTTTGTCTGCGTATGACTGTGGACAATTCAAGTATCAGATCTATTCTTATTCAGAATTAGAACATTTTTAAATCTGATTGGAATATTATTAAAATAGGAGGTAATGAACTCAGCTTTGTAGGTAAGAAGGCTACATTTTTAAAACAATATTTAGAAACAGACAACACTATAGCCATGACTGCCAAGATTGACAAAACTCCTGACATGTATAAATGTGTTTTTTGTGAAATGTGCTCTATTATGCTGCAGAATTCTTCAGTATTTTAGTCTCATAGAAATAAGCACATTATAAGTAACAGTAAATTATGATTCCTCTGATATTATTTATATTGTAATCTGCAGTAGCTGCCATACTTTTTATATAGGTATGTCTAAAAGAACATTAAAAGTAAGAATAATGGAATTATTAAACGTGACATCAATAGTGTTCTTTATAATCATTCTGCTGCATGTGTAGATTTCAAACAGTTTAATTTTTTGTGTTAGACTCAATACCTAGGGATGCAAGCGGTGGTGATTATAAAAAATGTCTTTTGAGGAGAGAAACATTTTGGCAGCTTAGGCTACGAGCAGATAAGCATCCTAGAATCAATTATAGCATTTGTATTAATAGTTTATATATAAGTATACGAGTCATATTGTGTATTGTTGCTTTAAAGTTGCTTTGCTGAAATTTTTAGATTTTTATTGTTTGATTGTTCAATTAATTGTGTAATTGAGTATGTAGAACAATATATAAGGTTGGTTGACATTTTATCATTTTATACTGATAAAGTCTTTGGATGAAAGCACTAAATAAATATTTCATTGCCTGGCATGCCTTCTGTGGATGTTAGTTTGTGGATTTTTGTCTTAAGCATATTTTGGATTTGGTGTCTTTGTTTCCAGATTAACTGCAAACTTGAGAAATGCTAGACAGGGCTCCAGAGAAGTAAATATTGTTGGAATAAATAGCCAGTGATTTGTTATGGCTAGGCCTGTATAGGCGCTAGGGCCGATAGCCTAGTACCAACCTATGAACCTATGTGATTTTTTTCCCTCTTTTTCATTG
Organism: Protopterus annectens; assembly: GCF_019279795.1. Lineage (NCBI taxonomy): Eukaryota > Metazoa > Chordata > Ceratodontiformes > Protopteridae > Protopterus > Protopterus annectens. Next base: position 1,939,793,391 of record NC_056729.1, on the reverse strand, counting down.
TTTCAGCAGAGCTGCACATTTTTACATATTTTGTAAAGTAACGTTTTTTACAAATGAACCAAGATATTTCCAATGTACTTGATTAACAATGTGCCACCTCACTGTTTGTTACCTATGTTGTACGCAACAATTTTGCTTTTGCTTTCCTTTTATTTGTAACCCCCTCCCTCTATGCCATCAATGCAAAAAATCAACAGAGGCCAGGTGAACTGTCAAAGTCAATAAGATGCCAATTAAAACTAAAGCGATAAAAAAGGAGCTAAAATAAGCCATGCTGTGGTTGAATAAAGTATATGGATGTCTGATATATATATATATATATATATATATATATATATATATATATATATATATATATATAGCCCTTTTCAAGACAGATTTTGGCACTAGTACAGCTTTGTTTGTAATTGACTAATACAAAGCATAAAGAAACTTCTTTTCATTTTGTTTCCCATCTAAATGCTTCAGAAGCAGCAGTGTAGCACAGAGAGTTAAACATTTGGTCTGTTGATCACGTATATCCTGTAAGTCAGATGTGATTCTCTCGTTTACCATTTATACTGTCAGCTTAGAAACAAAGCTGTAATACGTAATATATTTTACATGGCTAATATACATAAACTCCCATGTTTCTGTTTTTCTCACTATTGTTGGTATAACTAAGAATAATAACTAAATGTCTTTTGATGATTCCTTTGTCTCTGCCTGAGTTACTTTCTTTAAATTCTTGAATGGTAATGAGAGGTCTTAACATATGCCCTGCATCTGTGACCTCCAAAATAAATCCCTTGCAGACTACTCATCATAGAATATGCACAATATTAAGGTGATGAGGTCATGACTTGCATTCAGGCATGTGATGAAAATATTTCTCCTAATTGTATCTACTGTCAAACAATTCCAGCAACTTATTTTGAATTGCTCAGATATTTTACTTGGTAAAACAAACTACGGTAAGAAAAAACAATGTGAACAGAAAATACTGGAACCTGATACTCTGACCTGTGGTCTCCTTAAGAAATAAAATGAAATATAAATGCAAATGTCATAAAAAAAGAAAATAAAACTGCCTGACTAAAGCAGTGATCTGTTTATGTTACAGACTTTTACATACAACAGCATGGGTTGAATTTTCTTGGTGATTGGACTAACACAACAGATTTTAAAGTAAAATTTGCCTGACCTAAGCCAGGTAATTTCTTGCTTAGATGTATACCTAGGCATTGATTTCCTGGGTCTGATGCCTAGCTAAGTACTGTCTCAGTTTCTACAAATCTGGCATTCACTTAAACTTCAAACTCATTCTGTATACTAGATTAGATAAATAATGTACTGATACCACTCAACCTCAAAGTGCAAGAAATCTGGACAAAAACAAAAATAACTGGGGACAAAGGCCCACTATCAGGGACATATTTGAAATATTGCTCTTATAAACATAGATAGTTGATAGAATAACCTGTTTTGCGTCAATATGCATTATCTGAAGGATATGAAGTCTGAAACTCAAACATGGCATTATTTAGCGACTTCAGTCCTCAAGTATTTGTCAGAAAACCACACAATTTATGGCAACCAGGCCAATAATATGAGGGAATAATCTGGACAAACTGTGAAAATTTAGATGGTTGAGAGATGTGATTGCAATAAATAACTAATATTTTAGTTGTGAAAATGTTTTGCTAACAGATAAGGTAAAAATTAATTCTCTTCCCCCCTGTTTCTTAAGCAGAATAGATAGATAGCTGCTAGAGTGTGTGTCAAATTTCTTGAACTGTCCTATAATGTATCTGTAGTGTATGAAGTGCTGAGATTATACTCCAAAATTGGAAAAAAATAAACCTGTTACTACTGCAGCCACGAGTCCCAATCATCATAGCACTTACAGAGGTGTGTGAAACAGTTGTTACACACCCTCTAAAGCTCTGCAGTAGCTAGCTTTAAGGGAACAATGTTTCTTCAGTCACTGAATATCTCTTCTCCTATAACCATGCACATTTATGGAAGTTAGTCTGTAACTAATTATTTAAATTAGGTAGTATTTAAAATGTGTCCCTTTTTTTTTCATTTTGTAACTGATAGTACATAAATAAGTCCCCATGCACTACAAAGAGTTATGATCAGGTCTCCCCGATCACTACCCATTATTATGTGTTCTCATCATGGATGCCAATATTCACCTTGCAGTGTTATTATGTGTTCCCCTTATGGATGCCAATATTCACCTTTCAGGGAATTTCTTGCCATCCATGTCACGAACAAATAATAACATGGTTACAATCAGAGACCTGAACATTACCCTGTTTGTTATACTCGCCATCTAAAATGCACAATTGCAATCGGAAGAAACATTATGTTCATGTATCAGAGATGGGTTAGTTTCCTGCTTTGTGCTATGAGCATGTTACCTCAATTACTGTCAGTTGTAACACTGAGGGCCATTCCTCTGTTTCCTCCTAGACAATTGGGATAGTTATTTTCCAGTCACTGAAAATAGCAAAGATAATGCAGGTACACAGTAGCCTAAGCAGTAGAAGCAGACTAGCAGGTTAGTTAACCTTCACCAGTTACTTAAAGGTGTTAGCAGTACAATGGTATATATAAATATATAAATAAATAAATACACACACACACACACACACACACACACACACACACACACACACACACACACACACACACACACACACACACACACACACACACACACACACACACATATATATATATATATATATACACACACACACACACACACACACACACACACACACACAATCTCACACACACACACACACACACACACACACACACACACACACACACACACACACACACACACATATATATATATACACACACACACACACACACACACACACACACACACACACACACACACACACACACACACACACACACACACACACACACACACACACACGCACAGACACACTCACTTTGAAAGTAGTATGTCTACTAGGATTGCTAGAGTTTTTTCCCCATTATGTGTGAGTGCTGTTACAGTACGAGAAGTTGTCCCTGGTGTCTAGTGTTCTCCCCATCCCTGTCATGTGTACATGCCATTGCAGCATGCAATGTTATCTCTGGTACCTAGTGTTTCTGACCATCACTGTTATGTTTAGGTATCAGTGTGGCCAGAAGTTAGCCCTGGAGGTCTAGTGCTCCCCCAACATGTCAGTAGGCTTATCCCTGGTGGCTAGAAGTCTATACAATCCATATTTTTAAGATTATTTTTAGTGGCTAGTGGCAGTGGTGTACCAAGGGGGGTGAGAGGGGTGGTCCACCCTGGGCAGCACTTTTTAATATCTGAGAAGCTGGTGACCCATTTGTAGGTTGCGTGTTTTTTTTTTTTTTACCTGAATATGCTGTAAACTGTTTGTGTTTTTCTGGCTGGATTCATTGGGACTTCCTGGTGGTGGAGCTGGGAGTGGAAAGGTAAAAGTCAGGTGGTGCTCTGGCAGCTTTCCATTTGGCTGAGTTGCTTTGTGACATGAACACACACATGCCCAGCATACCATGACACATACATGCAGCAGCAGCAGGCCAGCAGGCAGCCCCTTGACAGTCGAGCAGGAGATTTTGAGTGGGTGCAATCACATGCCTTACTTTATAGATGTGGAACAGTGTAGAAAAAAGAGCACAAAGAAGAATATACAAAAATGTACTTTGTTAAATTATATATTTTAATAAGCAATATTTTCATCTAGTGTAAGTTAACCTTTCATATCTAAAATATCTTTATATGCTATATGTATTCTATGTGTTTTCATGTGAATTTAGCTTATATAATTAATTTACATTCTCTTATTCTGTCAGTTCAAAGTCTCAAGTTAATTACAGTACTATACATAGTTTGAGTGTGACTGCCCCTGATTATTTTTAGATTAGTTTAGTCCCCCCCAATGGTTCTTTTGAGATTTGTCCTCCTTGATTGGTTGAAAGCTGTGGTTCACGTGGAAAGATTCCATTGCAGTTATGTGGCAGCATTTGTACAGTACAATGCTGTGACTGTGTGGTTTATGCAATCATGACAGTACTTTGCTTAGAGGACTCTATGCATCTCCCTCTCAGCACAGGTTTCAAGTTCACTCATTGTACGTGTATGTACAATAGAGCATTTGTAGTCATCTGGCTACAGATACTATTAAAACAGTTTGCATTGATTTTCTACATTTTTGATCAGCTTGTTATCTGCAAGAACAGGTAGGCTGTTGACAGTGGTATTCTAGAACAACTGGGGAAAATAGATCAATAAGGGCATGTGGTACCTTAAAGAGCTTGTTTTTATTTATGCACAGAAACCTGGAATGCCTTTCATAATGATAGTGTATTGGTTATCCCTTTTTAACTCCTCTAAATGTTTTGGGTTTCTAATACTGTTATTTTTAACTGTGAAGTATGTAGCACATGAAAGACATTTAAAAAATTGCCTGAATCTCCTTGTGTTCTGACTGTGCTTCTCAAACATTTTGGAAATATAGAGTATATTTTAGAGCATTTATTATAACTGTAATTGCCTTAATATTGCTACAACTCAAGTGCTCTAGGTTGCACTGCATCTGAATTGTTTGTGTGTTTTAGCTGCTTTTCTGTATATATAGACTTCTCTGTATATGTAGACTAGCTACTTATTCTGCTGTATTACTGCCTCTTAAATCGTTTTTCAGTTGTACACTTGCCTTGCTTCATTTAAAAAGTTTTAAATTGCTAATTTTGTAGAGTTTTAATTGCATTTACTGTTTAGGACTACACACTCAAGTGTGGTAGCCTTTTCTGTGTTTATTTACTGTATTATTGCATTGTTTAGCCTGCTTTAACAAAAAAAATACTACTTGTTTGCTCATTTCCCACCTTTCCTAGCTAGTATAGTCCAGATCCCAGACTTTGCTGGTCTCAGGACATTATTTTCTGTGTTCAGAGCTATCCAGACCTTGCTCTGGTAGAGGGAAGTCCTGCTGCTTACCAGTGGGAGTGGTGAGCATTGTACTCCCTATCTAACGCTAGAGGAGTGGTTTCCAGCTCTGAAATTGCAATTTTATTAGCCTTTTTGGGCTGATTTCTATCCCTTTCAACTTTCTGGCTTAAAAACGCGTGTGTTTGCACATTTTTCACATCGTGCAGCACTGCAAGGGTACAGTTAAACTATTCCAGGTGCCAGAAAGTCTGCTCTTCAAATGTTCCCTTAGAACTAGCTGGTTTCTCAGTGGTAGCACTTAAAATCTGAACCCCTGTGACTAGCACTTGCTGGAAAGCACAAGGAAGCCTGAAACTGATACAAGCACTCAACTCTCCTTGTCAATAAGGAGAAATTAATCGTAGGCACTAAACAGCCTATAATTGCAAAATACCTTGCAAAGGTAAGGGAAAACAGCTCTTAAACTTTACAAAAAAAGAACCTAACAGGCATGCCCAAGGGTCAGCTTCAGGTGATTTCTCTTGTCCACCTGGTGAATCTGGGCATACTGAGGCAATGCGGCAACTGCCTCATGTACACAGACAAACCTCTCCTCCTACCACCCAACACTACAATCTGCAAGAGATGCACTTACATAGCCAAACTGGAAGCAAAGCTCTCTCCAGCCAAGATTGTGCTAGACAGTCAAGAGAAGACGGTTAACACCTGCACTACACCTCAAGCAACTCATAGCCCTTCAAAACCCACACCATCAACACCCACACATAGCAACACTAAACCCACATATGCAGAGGCCCTTAACATTAACTTGCCCAAGCAACAAGGACCTCCGAAGCTGAAACACAAACAGACACCAGTCACAACCAAAGTGACACATAGCTCACAACATCAGTGTGCCACCCAGCAACAGCCCCTAAGGCAAGACAATGTACCCAACACTTTAGTCATAGGTGACTCTATGGTCAGGCACACTGATGTCCCACTCACCAGGCTGAACAAGGAGAAAATTACAGTCAGCTGCCTGTCGGGTGCCAGGATCCACCACATAATGCATGCACTCAAGTCACTCCACAACAAGTACAAATACGACTCTGTCATTGTCCATGCTGGAGTGAATGACTTGAGACATACGTCCCTGTACTACATGAAAAGAGACATGGAAGAGCTCTTGGATCATGTGGCCCAGGCAGGTATGACCCTAGCCCTGAGTAGCATCCTGCCTACACCCAGAATGATACCACAGTATAAGCAAAATGATTTACTTCAACAATTGGCTAAGCTTCTGGTGTCATTCAAAGGGGATCTAGTATCTGTCTGCCTGGGAAGACATGATTGACAAGCCACGATGCTTTGCCAGAGATGGTCTGCACCAGTCACCCCTGGGATTCAGGTTACTGGCTAAAGTTCTTGCCACCCCTATAGTGCCTTTTTAGGCGAGGTTCAAGGGATAAAACCACCACCGTAACAGATACATGCATGCAAAATCTGAAGGTAGTGCTACTTAATGCTAGAAGTCTAAACCTCAAAATGCACTCTCTTGAAGCACTCCTAAAAATGGAGAACATCGATATCTGTGCAGTAACTGAGACCTGGTTCAAGGCTCCAGAGAGCACCCCTGCAATACCAGGCTACAACTCTTACCACACTTTTCGGCCACAAAACCAAGACCGAAACACTAAAGGTGGAGGAGAGTCCATATTCACCAAGGATATTCACACCTCCAGGCTAGTTGCCCAACACAATGCATCCGAAATTCTCCAGGTGCAACTAACACTAGGTAAGACTGCAATCCAAATTGTAGCTTGCTACAGATCCTCCACCATGCCCCAAGATTCTCACTACACCTTTCTAAGCATACTGGAAAATATTAAGATACAAACACCCTAATACTGGGTGATTTCAACTACCCTGCCATTAACTGGAAAACTACTCAGGTACCAACTCCTTTTCCCAACGGTTCTTGGAATTCATAAATTCCAATGCCATGGATCAACTAATCCATTGTCCCATCAGGGGCTCCAATATCCTAGACCTGGTCATTACCAACATGGGAGATAGATGCTCCACACCAGTGGTCACCCCCTCATTGGTCAGGTCTGACCATAAGTAAATCACCCTTGACATCCACATCCCACCCCCACCCCACCCCCAGTAAGGAATCCTCCTTAAAAAAACTTCTCCAAAGCCAACTTCATGCTACTGAAGTCAGAAGTGACAAATGTCACGACACCCATGCAGACAGGATCTGAAAGTTTGACTGCAGAATCCTACACTAAGGCACTGTATGAGCACATCCACTCATGCATGAATCGTGCCATACCAAATAGAACCAAGATGCTCTCCTCCAAAAAAAGGAAGCCAATCTGGTGGTCCACTGCTATAAACAAACTATACAACAGAAGGAAAAAACTGTTGCAGAAAAGAGGAAAATCCCAGGATGCAAAAAACTCCCTCACCAGCATTAGTAAGAAGCTGAGGTCCCTCATAAAATCCTCAAAAGCTAGTTACAAAAATAAAATTGCCAAAGATTCCAAAGACAACCACAAAACAATCTATAGTTATGTCAAGAATCTAAATGGCAATGCTCGGATCTATTCTGAGCTACTACAGAATGGCATTAAACATACTGATCCCAAGGATATTGCCAATATCCTGGCAGATTGATTTAGTGCCAACTTCACCCCCCCCCTCACCCCCTAAAGGGCCCATCTCAATACCAAAAGATTGCCAAATTCCGGTAATCACGGCCACACAGGTAGAAACCCCACTCTCCAAAGCTAAGAATACAGCATCCATGGGACCAAATGATATCCCAGGCTGTGTACTACATGAACTACAAAATGAACTGACACCTCACCTAAGTGTCATGTTTAATCATAGCCTCACCTCAGACTTTGTGCCCACTGAGTGGCACACAGCTACAGTTATCCCACTCCACAAGGGGGTATCCGCCTTAGATCTCGGAAACTACCGTCCCATCAGTCTGACAAGCCTGATCTGCAAGGGCATGGAAAGCATTATCATGGAACTTACAAACAAAGACATTGGCAACCTTCAAACACTGGACCCCACCCAGTTTGGGTTTGTGAAGGGCCAATCTTGTCTCCTGAATCAGAATGACTTCTTTGAATCAGCCTCCAGAGCTGTGGACGAGGGTAAGGTGGTCCACACAGCCTATCTGGACCTTGCCAAGGCTTTCAACACCATCCCCCACTCTGGTATCATAAATAAACTTACTAAGCTGGGCATAAATCCCTATGTCACTCATTGGGTTGCCAACTGGCTTACTGACAGAACCCAGACTGTAAAAGTAGCCAACTCCAAATCCAGCTCCAGACAAGTGACAAGTGGAGTACCTCAGGGTTCAATCCTGGGACCACTCTTGTTTGGCATCTACTTCTCTGAAGTACAGGCCAACACTAAGGGACTCTGGCTAACAAAGCTTGCAGATGACTACAAACTGGGAGTCATTATTGAATCCCCAAATTAAGTGGATATTCTACAAAAGGGCCTTACAGAAACAGATGCCTGTTGCCAGAGCCATGGGCTCAAGCTTAATGCCAAGAAATGTATAGTTATCCCCTTTGGAAAAAAAACATGTACCCATGAATTACCACATAGGTGGCAGTGCACTAAACATCGAAAGTGTGATGAGAGACTTAGGGACACAGGTAGACAGTGGGCTCACTTTCGATAACCACATCACCACAATAGTCAGGAAATCCTTCTATGTGGCACACCTCATCACTAAAGGCTTTATATCCAGAAAAAAGGTGGTCATTGTCCCACTGTACTCATCCCTCTTTAGACCCATTATAGGGTATAATGGCCCATTTGGTATGTACCTTGCAAGACATCTGCAACAGCTGGAAAGGCCACAGAAATACCCCGCTAAAAGAATCACAGGCCTAAAGCAGATGCCATATGCTGACCGTCTAAAAAGAACTTCAGCTATACTCTGTGGCATATCATCTACTCAGAGGCGATCTCTGCTTAACATACAAGGCGATGTCAGACCCTGAGCTGTTGGACATGCTCCACTTAAAGAAATCCCAATCCCTCAGAGCCACACACTCCAGGGATCTAAACCTTGTCATCTCAATGAACAAAACATGCTGGAGGGATAGGTTCCTGACCCAGAGACTCCAAATACTCTGAAATAGACTGCCCATACAAAAAAGGAACCTTGATGACTGGATGGGAGATAGGAAATTCACCCCAGGGATCATGTCAGTCACCCTGCTAGACAGGGGTCGAGAGAAGTAAATACTGTGGGAAGAAATATCCAGGGAATTGTTATGGCTAGGCTTGTATAGGCCCTAAGGCCGATAGCCTAGTACCAACCTATGAACCTATAAATAGCAGTTAGTACAATATACGTAATATTTTTTTATTTCACTAAAAAAGATTTAACTGTATTGTGAAATAATTGTAAGCTGTTAAAATTCTAGGCTTGTTGCATTCCTGAAAATGTGTATGGTCCATGATGAAACATATAAAATATCTACACTGCTAGTAGTTTTTCTTTAGTGTTGCTGTTAGTATTTTATACACTTCTTAAGTTGTTGGTCTGACAGTGGATTGCACTACTTGGTACAATCGCCTTTTTTCCACAGAGAAGCAAAGATGGAGAGTAGCATGTTTGTTATGATTGTACACGGTGCATTTATTTCTCCACAAACTAACAATTTAGTTTTCTTTGTGTGAGGATCATTTATTCGTTCCTGTAATTTTTTATTTTGTTATTTTTCATGAATGTCATTATTATTTAGTATTGTGTATTATTAATATTTTTTCTATGAAGTGTCAATCTAATCCTATTCTCAAGATGAAGCAAATAAAAGAGATCGGTGCTGCTTTTAGAAAAAAAGAGAAAGGCGAGTGAAGAAGTATTAAAAAAGAATGGAGGTACACTGTTGAAATGCCTCATTTGTGAAGAAACTGCTATTACTGCTGCATCTGAAACAGTTTCTGAATTAAAACCAACTTTAAGTTAAAGTAATTCATCAACTTCAACAGATGAAGCGTGTGACAAACAAAAAATTCTGGCCGTTCGCTTACAAGATTTTGGCCTTTGGCCAAGCAAGATTGATGATGACACATGGGTCTTACTGGTACTTCAAGGTCCGTCTGTGGTTCAACACCTAGATTCTTGTTTCAGTGAAGTGATTTGTCAAGGTGCATAAAGCAAATGATGAAACAGAAAGCTTACACTCAGCTGTTTTTTTTTTTAATCCTTCCAAATGGTGAAAAAATGTTGAGATCATGGTTGATTTACTCTCCTTCCAGGGAAGTTCTTTACTGCTTTTGTTGCAGACTGTTTTTAGACAGAAGTTATTCAAATTTTGACTCTGTGGATGGATTCAATATGTGATAAAAACTGAATCCTAAAATATTCAAGCATGAATCTAGTGTGGCCCATGTTTGGAAATTCACACAGCGGAAGGAGTTGTGAATTAGGATTAATTGTAGAGCAATTCTTGATAAAAAGAAATCAGGAAGCTGCTGTAAACACAATGAGGAAGAGGAGGCAAATCCTTTCAAGACTGTCAGACATGATGAGATTCCTAGCGGAACAGAATTTGGCGTTATGGGGTTGAGGTCACCAAGAAGGAATTAACAATGAAACTGACACTGATTACAAATTGACAAGAAACAGATGATATTTTTTTAGAATTAGTACATTGGTTGGCGAAATATGACCCAGTGCTTTGAGAACATATTCTCAGAATAAAACTTGGAAATAAATTTGCTAAATCTTATATCACCTATATATCTGACATGGCTTAGTGGTAAACTTCTTTTGTAATGCTGGGTCCTGGGGTTGAGCTCGATTGGCAGAGTTTATTTATTTTGGTGGCTCTACGGTGTAGGTGTTTTGTTTGTAAACACAAAATAAACAGGTTGAGTCTCACAAGGGATAATCGGTTAGGCTGGCTAAATAAAATGGCTTGGCAACAAAGACTAAGTAGTATGATCCAAAACAAATTTATAGAAATTTTGGGAAATAAAGTAAGAAGCAAAATGATAGAGCAATTTAAACAAGCCAAGTACTATTCTGTAATATTTGACAGCACTCCTAACATTTCTTATAAGGATCAGACAAGCCAAGATTTGTGCTACATTATGATTGAAGGAGATAAAGTAAAGGTAGTGGAATCATTTATTGATTTTATTGAAACAAAAGGTAAAACCACCCAGAATATTTCAAGTATGATTTTGGAAAAAACTAGAACATGATGGAATTGATATTCAAAATTGTAGAGGACAAGCTTATGACAATGCTGCTGTGATGTCTGGACAATATGCTGGTGTTCAGAGACGCATAAAAGAAGTTACTAGAAAAGCAGAGTTTGTTGTATGTACTAGTCATACGCTGAATGGTCTACATGCAGCTTCTATTGCTAAAAGTTCTATCGCCTTTTTTGGAACTTTGGAGCATTTGTTTATGTTTTTTTCATCCTTAACTCATCACTGGGAAATTCTGACTTCAGCCACTTGTCAAAGTCTCAAGCATGGAACAGAAACATGGTGGAGTGAAGTGGAGAAGCTTCCTACCTTTTTCCATAAAGTTACCTCATCCTCTTGCAATGGACTGCTTCTTAATTTTCAGAAAGCATTACAAATTTGTCAAATATGCCTGGCAGGACCACATAATTACATGACTTACTCAGCATCACAAAACAATCAAATGAATACCGGGGCAATCAAAATAAGGACAACATGTTGATGTATAAAAGCTTATTCCATTAACACCTTGTGCTAAGATATCAGACTAAATAATGTTCTATTTATTGCTTTGACAAGGAAAATCTGCTCTTCTTTACAAATCCATTTCAGCTACAATCAAAGTATACAGAAAAAATATAGCTATAGTCGATACGTTATGTTTTGTATATGGATTAGTCATAATTAATGCAGGTTATAGAACAGATTAATAGGATGAAACAGTTTAATAAAGTGTATATAAACAGCAGCAGTAACCCTTACTGTAGATCAGGGAGATAAATGCAGAAAGCATCATTACAATACATAGTACATTATATGGTACATATTTATAGTATTAGATGCAGATCATTTTCAACTTTTATGTTTGCAGTTTCTGCTCTTTGCACATATAGTTATATTAATATTTAGCTATTACTTTTAGCCCTAGTATGCATTTTAACATACAGGTGTTCTACAAGGTCTGTTTCAGTTGTCTGCGGTCAGCATAGCATGCCTATGGGTATACATGGGAATGTAATGATAATGTTTTGGTAAAGGGGCTATTCAAAGATTGCTAATGTTACCATGTTAAGCTAATCACAGCAAGATAGTGTTTATAACTCCATCCTAGCAGTGCGTAACTGGGTTACAGGAGAAGCTAATGTTATGCATTAACATTTATTTCCCATGCAATGATAGTCACATTACATGCAACCAGGACAGAATTAGAAACACCACCTCATTGTGTTTAGCATCATACAATGGCACTATCCATCTTTGAATAATCCCCTATATCCATTAAAGCATAGAATCACTGTGTGCAAATGTTTAAACTATTGTCTGTCTGTTCAGTGGTTTGCAGATCAGCAATGGACTAAGAAAACTGACAAGCTATCTTAACATTATGTAACCTATGAGTAAATTATATTAGATGAGAGACAGAGTGGGAGGAGATTTCCAGCACTTCACCTAAGGTTTTAGAATGTATGTATGCTTTTATTATATTAATTTTATGAAAGTCTTCCACTGAAATATTATTCATTGAACAGTGCCATAACAATGCAAACATATGGCTAGATTCTGAAAAGGTTAGACCTTAAGTAACGAAAGTCAGAATGATGAAGCTGTTTATATTTTGCCTTGTCTTGGACATGTTTTAGAAGCCTTTTGAAGTGGCAGATCAGAAGAGCTTCTTAAGTCATTAGAGGGTGTAGACCACCAAAATGGAACTACAGATGAGAGTGCACTGTCATCTTTGTTGGTCCACATTCTTGGAGAAGTAATAATGATGACATCATGGGATGGTCATATTGTTCATAGGCTCTTCCAGAACGCTTATCATTGCTACTAAGGTCTATGAGGTATATAGGAGTTGGAGTCTGAATATTTTCCATCCCAACATTATCATCTTAGACAAATCTACAGAAGCCCCATTAATACGGCATCTCTTAGAACAATGAACATAGATTCCATAGGTTCCATAGCTCCTGATAAGGTGAAAATAACCTTACTAAATGAGTTGTAAATTTAGGACCAATCTATATAATTCTAAGAAGTTCCATATAAACATGACAAATGCTCAGCACAGAGAAAAGGTTCTTAGGATATTGTTCCAAAACCATTGTATTGTTTACTCTATTTAAGTTGTTTCTTATACTCAGCTTAATGAGTAACAGACTTTTAATTACAATATTTGAAAGTGATATTTTCATTTTTAGCTTTGTATATTATTACTGCTATTTTGACACTGCACGGAGTTCACTTTTCTGTTTGCATTTAATGTTTGACTTTTATACCTTTTATATTCTAACAATTCGTATTTTACTCACTCTTTTTTCAAATCTCTCCTCCTGTTCTCTGAATAATACTTTGATATCTGGATATGGACTAAACTTTTTAGCTGGAACAATAGCTACTATATATTATTTTTTCCTGTATGAAGTATCAGCAGAAGTGAAACATCAAAAATGAATCAAAGTAAACAAACTAAATTTTGAACAGAACTATAAATCACTGAGAAACCCTGAACCAACAATCTCACTACTGAATTCTGTACTATATCATAATGCAGTCTATTATTTTTTAAAGTTTTGCTGGGTTGTCTCTCACCAACAGCAATATCTGAAAATGTAAGGATATTTCTGACTCTTATATCAATGTAAAGATGCAGGAATTCTAAATTTACAGCTGAATGACCTAAAACTGTTTGTGTATGCCAAAATCCATGGAGTCTTATTGTATGTTGTATGTTAATACTGTCTATAAATGAATACAACAACAAAACTGATGTCTTTCAAACACTGCTGGTGAGTTGTGGTGGATTAGTACTTCTTAACGTCCTTTGATAACTGTGAGGGTATAAACTGAAATGTATATGTTGTACTCAACAGAATACTGAATTAGTTCTTAAATATGCTGTATAACTTCAGAAATGATGTGTGAAGATCAACATTTTCCAGCTGAAACTGGGAAGGCAATTATTTTGAATTACACGTGTGACCAATGTAACTTTAACATTATCATTGCTACTTGGAAAATAGAAGTTTCTGTTTAATGCAATAATTATTTTACTTATGCAAGGAGGTGGAGCATTTCTGTAGTCAAGGACTGAGGACTTCATAAGACAAGTGTATAATCTCCTTTAAAGAAGTGCACATGATGTACAGGGATCAATAAATAAACCTAGTTAAATGTAATATGAGTATTTAATTCATCATGAGTCCATTGAGACTCCATTAATATGTTGCGGCAATCGCTGAAGGTCTCCTTAAAAACCTTTTCCTGGACTTCTTCCCCATATCAGGGGCTGTTACTGATTGATAAACTACAAAGAATTACTCAATTAAATTTGCATCAATTATTGTAACTTCAGAAAGAACCCATAGACTTCATGCATCAAGTCTCTTTTCATGTAATCCTAACACTGTATCCATCCTTTTAGGAGTACATAAAGTGAAGTACTGATTAATTTTTCAAAAGCAGCTAATGAAATGTAAGAATCAAATTTTATATAAGCAATTAAAATCAATATTTACACACTAAATATGCCCTAAATCATTCAGAAGTACTGCATTAACTTATAATTAATGCATTATCTTGCATATGCAGTATTATTGTGTGTATGCCCAGAACGAGCTGGATATGTAAAACAGAAATATAAAAATGTTATGGTGAAGGTCATAATATTTCATAATAAATATATGCATTGTTAGAAGTCTAGATTATTAAACTAAATGACATCTATTAATGCTTGTTTTTCTGTTTTAGTATGTTGTTTGCTCCATGTTAGGATATTTAAATTTACTCCTGAAAGTCAGAGCATTATGATTGTAATATGCAAAGTTTTGCATTTCTGCTTTATTAACAATGTCACTAATATTTTGCATTTTTATGCAGACACCAAACCCACTAAAGTAATTATATTCCTTCTGGTGTATAACCTGTCAACAGGTTTCCTGTGATTAGAATACCATGCCATACCAAATAGTACTCCAGTGCCGACACCCATAATCAATAAATAAGAATTGATCCTGGGAATAATTATCTGGCAAAACAGACCTCATTGATTTTGTTCTGGTCATTTCTGTTTATCATAAATTTCTTTCTAGTCACTATGGAATATGATGCATTTTCCTGAAACAATTTCAGCTCTAATGAGCCAATTAATTATGGTCACCTTTGTAGAGCAAAATATATTGTTTATTAACTGTGTTGCTATACTAATGTATAATATGAACTTTTATTGTGTTAGAATGAATTGCAAGGCTACTGAAATTTATTTTTACATATGAGAATGGATATTATTTTCATACAGTGTGTTTAAAATGAAAACACCACAAAATGTAGGCTATTTCTGTGGTATGAAGGGCTGGAGTCCTGACTTTAATGCCAAATTCCATGTCCCAGGTGCTAAACTGGTTTGGTAAGAGTCATATATCAGTTGGAATAAACAGCAACTTTGGCTCACCTATCTGAGAAGGAGGGAGCAAGGACATTGCTTTAAGCTATGGAGATCTTAGTGGGCATCATCAGATCCTGTAACTCTTAAGGTGGTGGCTTAGTACTGCTTGGTACAGGGCACAATGAAGCTATCATGCAGTGCACTTTAAGGCTTTATTTTCAGTCACTGCCTGATATAATTTAGCCTTGTGAGAGCAGTGGATATTAAGACAAGAAAAAAGTGAACAAGCTACCCATACCTATCTCTTACCTGTGCTACCTTTACATAAGATAATAACATGTAAATGTATTATGCTTCAAAACTGGAAGAGGGCACTAATGACAAGTGGGTCAGGGCAATAAACTGAGTAGTAGGATGCTGGGATGGTTAGCTGTTCAGTTTGGCTTTTTTAATTAAATGAATTTTTATTTGTTAACCAAATAAGTGAACTGGTCATTTTTAAATCCTTTCCAGCTATGTCCTAGGTTATAGCTCCATGTGTAAATAAAACATAAATATGGACAGTTCAACATAGCTAGTATGATTTTGGGAGGTGGTTGTATGAAACCAAACTACCTACAGCAAACTCAATAAGAAATAGAGAACTTGCAAAATTCCATCTAGGCATTGGATGCCATGGACCTAAGCAGATTATCTCAGCACATAAACATGAATGTGTGTGCGTCTCTGTGTGCGCGTGTGTGTACATGTGTGTGTTCCTGTGTGGGTGTGTGTGTGTGTGTGTGTGTGTGTGTGTGTGTGTGTGTGTGTGTGTGTGTGTGTGTTTGTGTATCTCTACAAAATGAATTTAACATAATTTAAGAATTTAATTAAGCAAGCTGGCATGCAGTGCTGGGGGGTTATGATCTGCAGACAGTGGGAGCAAAAAGTGTGCAAAAACATAGAGAATTATGTTCAAGTTTCCGATCATAACTTGGTTGTTATATATTCATGACAGGGATCATGGATGCCAAGAAATTCTCCTTGAGAGTGAAGATTGAGAGGCGAATCTTGTCATCAATGTTGACAAGACATAGTAATATGTTATAATCAGAGATCTGATCATAATTCTTTGGAATGCATGGAGATATACCTGCTCCATGTACTACTACTTACACAAAACTAAAAGAAAAGAAAAAAAACACGTCTTATGCTAGTAAAAGAGTGGAAAAGTGTTTGCCATCCTCACGTATTCCCTGCATAAGCGAAGCAGTTTGAATCAAAATAATGACTGTAATGTAGCAGACAGCGGGCAAAACTAGGAGGTGAAACAGCCATTTAATTTCCTGACACTGTTGTTTACTGGCAGGCAATGTCAGCTTTTAGTGATAGATTTGATGCTAACTGCACATAATGGGTGCTCACCAATTGTTAAGCACCCTTCTAAATATTGTTAAGGTCAGGTCAAGGGTAGTGCTGAACTGGGATGCAGTTTAACCATTACTGGAGCAGAATCACTGCCCTCCATGCACTACACATAAATTAATTCTGTAATATTTGCACTGCTCTGAATACCTACTATATGCCAAACCTTAAATGAAAATCCTTTTACCTTTCTAAGCTTCTTCCTTTTTAGGATGGGTTCACATAATACAACCACTAATAATCCAGTGCTATAGTAATTAGTGTTCCTGTTCATTGCTGCAGGATTTTAAGGTTCAATCGACCCAGCAGGATTTTGGATGTTATTCTAAGAGTCTTTGTTCTGTCTGAAAAACTTTTTCTTCCCCACATGCCCAACATTTGGTTGTCAGTTTTGTGATACCTATAAATGTGAGTACTACAACTGCAAAACCTAAAGTGCCAATTTCAAAGCAACTTAAGGCCGATATTTTTTTTTTTTTTTTTTTTTTGTGGAACTTCACCCAGAATATATCTCCTGATGTTGAGGGGTTGTGCCTGTCACATTCCAGCTAACATACACTCTCTTTAATCAGTATACCCACGAATATACAGACTATCCCAACATATTACAACCTCAGACTTCGTGCATATTTTCCCATTCACACCCATAGGGCCAGATTCACAAAGGCTTGCATGGAGTCTAAGAGTAGAGTAAGACTCCATGCAGCCAACATGTCTGCCGAGCGATCCAGGAACAGCTGGCAGGGGCGTGCAAGAGAGCTCCTAAACCTCCTCTTACACGGACAGGGCTAGGTTATGCAAATTACCTCATTTGCTGCTGAAAGTTATGCAAATGAGGTAAATTTGTGATCCAGGAAACCCTAACCTGTCTGAGTAAGAGTAGTGTTTTTTGCAGAAATGTACTTGGTTGTCAACTGAGTACCATTCTGCAAATAGCAAAACGGAGCCATGACAGCACCAAATAAAGGATGCATTCAGTTGAGGAAGCATGCCAATGGCCAAATATATGGCCATTGATAATTCTACCCATTGCAAAAAAAAAATTAATAATTTTTTTTTACCTCGATCACCAAAGTTTAAGCATAGCGCAGCGTCGAGCAAAAGTGCTGTGCTGTAAAAACCCAAAAAAATAAATAAAAGCCAAAAATAGGCATTTTATTATAAATATACATCTGCCATGCAAGTGAATGGCAGGCTGAAGACAACATGGCTACTGAGTAGAGGTTGCTAAGGGGGGAAGCTCAGTCTAAGAGATGTAACCAAGCATTAGTAGGCAATCCTATGCAAATGAGGGTAAGGATAGTGAATCCCAATTTCACATGGCATATGAGCAACATCCGTGGAGTGTAAGAGTAGGATAAGGGGAGTATCAGAATAGAAGATAGGTGGCATCATGAGGGGGGGTATGTCTGAGAGAATGTAAGCTCATTGGAGCAGAGTGGCATGTGTTTGCTGTCAGTTACCCATCACTGGAAGAGGCGTGTCAACAGGTCTCCTAGCTAAAGGCAAGAAATTGAAGGTGTATGCCGTGGACAACACTAAAGTTTCTTGTAGAAGTGCCTGCAATGTGTATGCCTGCGTGTGCACACCTGTAAAACCGAGTAAGCCTGTGTGCGTGAGTGTGCACCTGTGTGTGTGCGTTTAAGCCGGAGTAAGCAAGTGTAAGGTTGTTGAAACCTGTGTAAACGCGTTTGCACCTGTGTGTGCACGTTTAAGCTGGAGTCAGCAAGTGTTAGGCCGTGTAAGCATGTGTGCGCATGTGTGAGCTGGTGTGCGTGTGTTTGCGCTTGTTTGCACTGCGCTGCCCCCTGTGGAAACAGAAAGGGAAAAGGAAGCACAACAAATAGTAAGAAGTTAACCAACGAGAAGTAGCAGAGCTAGCAGGTGAAACAAATCAGAATCAGCCAATTACACAGGCAGTACACTAGCCCAGCCCAGCACTTAAAACTCTGCAAACAACTTTCCACTATGTTTTTCTCAGAGACACTGCAACACTGCAGTAAGCTAATAGAAGTGAAAACTGAAAAAGCTTTACTGAGACAAAGAAATGTTAGGGGCTGCCTTTGCTGTTGTAAAGCGACATATGCAACATGCTGAGGGTGGTGACAATGCAAATGTTGCTGAGCAACCCACAGTGAGGAGACAAAGAAGAGTGTACAGGCTCAGGGTAACCTATCAGGGGCTACATGAGCTGGAGATAGTGGAGTGCTATAGAGTGGACAGAGACCTCATGCAGCAAATTGTTGAGCTGTACAGGCCACACCTCACACACAGAACCAACAGAGGGGAACCCATTCCAGTGGAAACCAAGGTATGTGTTGGTCTAAGAATACTAGCAACAGGTACCTTCCAGAGACCAACTGGTGATATAATGAGGATTTCACAGGCATCAGCATCCAGGGTACTGCACCAGTTCCTGATGCCATGTCAGCACATGTCGTTGATCATGTATATTTCCCCAATTCCCGTGAGGTATTGGCCAGCAATATGCATCTTTTCCAGCAAATAGCGGAATACCCTGAGGTACTGGGTGCAATAGACTGCACGCACATACGCATCAAAGCACCAGGTGGTGAGTGGGGTAGGGTCTACTTTAACTGCAAGAGTTTCCCCTCCATCAACTGCCAGGTCGTGTGTGATGCCCAGAGCATAATAATGAATGTGTGTGCTGGCTGCCCTGGAAGCTACCATGATTCCCATATCTGGCATCTGACACAGCTGTACCAGACATTTGCCAATGGGGACATCCCTCATGGTCACCTAGTGGGGGATGCTGGATATGCACTCGAGCCATGGCTGATGACACCCATCAGAAATGCACACACACCTGAACAGGAACGCCATAATGAGGCACACGCACAAACACGAAATGTAATCAAGTGTGTGTTTGGGCTGCTCAAGTCATGGTTCCGGTGCCTGGACACATCTGGTGTAGCCTTGCAGTACTCACCAACTACATGTACCCAAATAGTCATGGTATGTGCTATGCTACATAATATGATCCTGCAAAAACAGCTGCAGCAGAAGCAGCATAGGGCTGGGCCAAACAGCCCCCCACCATTGCCAAGGCCATCACAGGCAGAGCATGACTCGGAGGAGGAACAACCTGAGCCTGCCCCAGTAGGCAGAAGGAGGCGTGTCCAGTATGCTTTGGCTTTAGCAAAGAGGCAATGCATAGCATATACACTGGCTCAGTAGGAACCCTGGAAATGATACCTCTCTCTGACTCACATATATAGTAAAAGGGATGCCCAACTTGACACTACCTGTTATCAAACATGTATAGGGAGTGTAATATGTGCATCTGACATAGGCAGCCCTGCAGTACCACTTGAGGCATAATTGCCATGTTTTAAGCAATATAAAGCAGTGCTAAACAGCTTTAACTACTGTTTAGTATATGTAAACAAAATTGCACAACTTTGGGCAATGTTGAGCAACGTTCATCAATGTCGGTTAACGTTGAGCAATGTTGTGCAGGTTTGGTCAAAGTTGGGCATAAGCAGGTAACATGGTCATATTTGCTTTACTGTTCCTTAAGCAGTCTGGTCTACCCAGTATGAAAATATGAAGCTGTGGCAGTCCTCAAACCCAGGATACTGTGCACTACAGTCACAGTACTGAACCACTAAACCATGACAGCATTTCACTGGTCAGTCTGTATGAAGAAATGTTGATAAGTCTATGCAAAGTGTCTCCTGGAAACCCCGCAGGCACAGCATAATCCCTGTAGAGTTATGACACAATGTGAGCCCTGCAGTAAAAATAAAACTCGATTTATAACACACATATAGTATAAATGTTAAAATTGGGCATGTTGACACACGTCAACAAATGTAGTGGACTTCACACAGCAACATACTGAAAGTTCACACTGGGCATGCTCACACACTTGAATAAATGAGGCAAATGTCAGCCAACAACATACTGAAAGTCCAAACTGGGTGTGCTCACACACTTAGGCAATGTCTGAGTACAGCAGTGGGCCACACATATCAGGCAGTTGCATGTGTTAACCCAGGAACCTCTCACAATTCACCAATCCTGACTTGTGCACACAATGATATGACAACAGACACATATATAATATATTGGAACCCTGTCATAATCAGATATGCACTGCAGATACTTAGGTTGGTCATAGAAAGTTGAAAAACAAAGAAAAAAAACACGAAATCTGTATCATCAATAAACAATGTGCACTCCAAACACTATCCAATACAAGTCATGGAAAGATTATCTGCGAAGGAGTCCATACAGAACCATGACACTTCCTTCAGCTATGTCATAAATAGCAATGTACACTCATATATGTCCTGAGTCAGGGCCAGCTGTAAGTGACTAACAATGCCAACATCCTGTCAGACAGGCCCATACATACATACCCACCTCCCACTGACAAAAGGCCCTATCATCATACCAGGAGATATCACATGTAGAATGGGTAAACAGCTCCTTCCAAAGCTGAAAACATGGCATCAGTTGGATTACATTGTGCCGCTATATGTGTCATAAGTGAACTGCAGAAGAAACAGACCCTGCACCTGAACAGTCTGTTGAGCCTCACCCTCTCTACAGGATATGAAACTGTTGAATGGGTTACAGCAACATATGGCACACTACCCAAGTGTTGGTGCACAACAGACCATGGGAACTATAGTCTCATAAGCCAATGAAGTCTGATCTGCAAGGCCATGGAGTCCATCATGACTGAAGTCAGAAACAGAGCTATTAGAAGTCTATAAACACACAACCCTATCAACTTTGGACTGTTCATGGACAGATCATGTTTCCCAAACCTGCTAGACTGTTTGCAAGGCAGCCACCCAGGACATACATCAATGAAATGAGCTACACACGTCCCACATACACTTGAATAGGCCTTTTCCAACATCCCAAACATGTCGTATCCACAAAATAAACAACCTGTGCATAAATATGTATTGTCATCGGATGGATTGGCAACTGTGCCACAGATAGATCACACAAGGTAAGAATTGTGGAGTCCTATTCAAGCTGGTAACACCCGCTGTCCCCCATTTCTCAGTCCTGGGATTGCATAAAACTAAGTGCACACACAGTACCATGTCTAGTCTGATGATGTCAGCATCCCACAAATATAGCAGTGGAAATGAAAGCTCCCAGTGAAGCATATAGCGCATCATGTTAATGTGTATCTCTCTAGTATCATAACATAGTTAGGTAGGGGTTTGATTCCTGCAATTACTGAGTGTGTGTGTGTGTGTGTGTGTGGGGGGGGGGTGATTTCCTTTGAGAGTATTGCCCTTTTTGGGGACGAAGAAACACCTTAAAAGTGTTATATTCCTGTTTGGCAAGTCTGATGATTTCAGCATTATACAAATATAGCAGTGGAAACAAAAACTCCCAGTAAAGCATGTAGCGTGTCGTGTTAATGCGTATCTCTCTAGTATCATAACATAGTTAGGTAGGGGTTTCATAGTTTAGTACTAGGCTATCTGGCCTGGGGCATTTGTAAGCCTAGCCATAGTGATGTGACTTTTGCCACCCCATGAAATAGTACAAAAATGCAGAGAATAGATTTAGAATACTGTGCCTCTGTCTAGTAGTGACACAGATGTGACCCCTGGGGTAAACTTATGATCTCCCATCCACTCATCAAGATTTTTCTTGAAGAGAGTCAGTGAGGGGCTCTGCCTAACATGAACTGGGATCTTGTTCCAGAGCATGGGAAGCCTCTGGGTTATGAATCTATCCCTCCAGCATGTCCTATTCATACTTGTGCCGAGGTTTAAGTCTTTAGCTCTCATGGTCCTGATGGATTTGGATTTTTTGAGGTGGAGCATGTCCATCATGTCCATCAGGAACTGATGGACATGCTCCATCAATTCCTGATGGAGCATGTCCATCAGTTCCTGATTGGACATGGCCTTGTACGTCAGGCAGAGATCACCTCTGAGCAGGCGGTATGCTACTGAATAGAGCTGGAGTTTCTTTAGTCTGGCAGAATAAAACATATGTTAGAGACCCCTGATCCTCTTGGTGAGGTACTTTTGTGGTCTCTCCAGCTGTTGCAAATGCCGGGTGAGGTACATACCAAATGGGGCATTGTACTCAATCATTTGTCTGATGAGGGAGGAGTATAGGGGTACAATGACATCCTTGGAACTGGATGTGAATCCCTTCATGATAAGGTGTGCAAGGTAGAATGTTTTTCTAACCACTTTGGCAACGTTGGTGTCAAATGAGAGGTCACTGTTGACTTGGGTCCCTAGGTCTCTGATTACTTTTTCTGTACTCAGTGGGTTGCTGTCTTTGTGATAATTTGTGGGTACTTTGTTTTTCCCAAAGGGGATGACTATACATTTTTTGGCATTTAGTTTAAGGCCATGACTCCAGCACCAGTTGTCCATTTCTGTGAGGCCTTTTTGTAGGATGTATGTGTCCGCTGGTGTATCAACTATGGCGCCTAGTTTGCAGTCATCTGCGAACTTTGTCAGCCACAACCCTCCCATGTTTGCTTTAACATCTGAGAAATAAATGCCGAACAAGAGGGGTCCCAGGACAGATCTTTGTGGGACACCACTTGTGACTGGCTTTGAGTCTGACATTGCTCCAGCAATTTTAACTTTATGGGTTCTGTCCTTTAGCCAGTTTGCAACCCATCTAGTGACATAAGGGTTTACGTTTAAGCTGTTGAGCTTATCTATGATGCCTGAGTGGGGTATTGTGTCGAAGGCCTTAGCCAAGTCCAGGTAGGCTGTATGGACTGCTTTGCCCTCATCAATGGCTCTAGTGACTGTTTTGAAAAAGTCAACCAGGTTCAAAAGGCAGGATCTGCCCTTTACAAAGCCGAACTGGGTGGGGTCAAGTGTCTGTAGGTCCCCAATGCCTCTGTTTATGAGTTCCATAATGATTCTTTCCATAGCTTTGCAGACCAGGCTGGCTAAGTTTATGGGGCGGTAGTTCCCAGGGTCTGTAGAGGTACCCCCTTTGTGGAGTGGGACCACTGTTGCTGTACGCCAGTGTTCAGGTACATATCCTGTAGTAAGGCTAAGGTTAAATAGCATTTTTATGTGCGGGTTTAGCTCTTCTTGGAGTTCACATAGCACACAACCTGGGATACTGTCAGGTCCCATTGATGCTGTGTTTTTAGCTTTGTTGAGGGCGGTTCTCACTTGGACATCTGAGATGACAGGGAGATTACATTCAGCTGGGATAAGTATTTCTTCTTTGGGGTGAGGGAGGGAGAAATTTGCACTGAACCTGTCAGCCAGAATGTTGGCAATATCTGTGGGTTCAGTGTATTTTTTGTTGTTGTGAACTAACTCTGAGCATATCTGAGGGTTTCCGCCCAGGTTTCTAACAAAGCTGAAGAAGGCTTTGTGGTTATCTTTAGTGTCCTTAGCGATTTTTCTCTCAAAGTTGGCCTTGGATGTTTTTATGAGAGAATGTAGTTTTCTGCTAGTGTTGATCAGAGATGTCTTCCCTTTATGGGATTTTGCTCTGTCATGCAGTAGCTTCCTTCTTTTGTTATACAATTTGTTAATGGCTGAGGTCCACCAGACAGGACACTTGCCTTGGGTGGAGAGGGACTTGGATTTATTTGGGATTGCATGATCCATGCATTCTTGGAGATGTCCATAGAAAGCATTTGTGAAGGATTTGGCATTGTGGGATGTGGTATCCACTGGCCCAGTGGGTTTAAAGGATACCATCTCAGTCTTAAGAAGAGTGAAGTCTGCTTTTGAGAAGTTTTTCACTGTGGTCTTTTGTGCTGGGGGTGGAGGTGGGATATGTATATCCAGGGTGATTAGTTTGTGGTCAGACCTCACTAGTGAGGGGTATATCCTGCAATTGCTGAGTGTGTGTGGGGGTGTGTGTGTATGTTTCTGTGTGATTTCCTTTGAGAGTATTGCACTTTTTGGAGACTAGGAAACCACTTTAAAAGTGTCATATTCCTGTTTGGCAAGTCTGATGATGTCAGCATCCTACAAATATAGCAGTGGAAATAAAAACTCCCAATAAAGCATATAGCGTGTCGTGTTAATGCATATTTCTCTAGTATAACATAGCTAGGTAGGGGTTTGAATCCTGCAATTGCTGAGTTTGTGTGTGTGATATTGTTGGCCAATGTGTTGTGTGTTTAGCTTTTACTACTGCATGACATATCAGTATAACAACAGTATGTGCATTGCACACTTCAGTTATCTGTGTGGCAAATACATATATGTACATGTGACCTCAATTAGTTCATAGGTGTGAAGTCTGCTTTCTACATGAATACATCTGTTACCTATGACAGATTATGCTGCTGCTTCTCAGACCTTTGGTCACATATGCATGTTTGTGACAAGGCCAGCCACAGTAGTGATCTGTGGCCTAGGTCATCTGTGTCACACACACCCATGACAGTTTCTATAGAATAGTGTGAGTGAGGGTTCATGCCTTGGATATATTTCAGACATGTTCAAACACAATAAAGTCTGTCAATAATGGACATTCATTATAGGTGTACAACAACTTTGTGGATATGCATACAGAACCCTTATTGGTTATGTGATACACCGGGGGACTTCAGAAGGGTCTATATTATATCCTCGAACACTTAAAAAAGTGAATGCTGATTGATCCAAACTTATTTTCGCGAAACTGCAAAATATCGAAGCAGCAGAAACTCTAATTTTTTCCTAGGGAAAGAATTCGGTTGTCCGTTTCTGTTGCTTTGGTATTTTCAGTGTTATGGTGGAAAGTTACAGGTCGGATTCAAGTAAGTGTGCGATTGTGTGGATGTGAGTGTTAGGGTGATTTAGGTGAGTTAGGGTTAGGGCTCGGGTTAGGTGTGTGTGCAATTGAGTGGACATGAGGGTTAGGGCAGATTTAAATGGGTTAGGGAGCGAGTGAGGTGAGTGTGCGATAGTGATGGACTTTAGGGTTATGGTTTGGGTTAAGGTAAGTGGGTAGTTAGTGTTGTGTGCATAGTTTAGTGTAGGGTTAGGTATCAGATTTTAGGTGTATGTGTGTGGATTTCTGTTTGTTTGGTGTGCTTGTGTTGTGTGTATGTGTTTTGGAGCAGCGATTTTTTTCCCTGGGAAAAAAAATCGCTGATCTGACAGTTCGAGATTGTAAGCTTTTGCTTAAATTAGGTCGATCAATCAGCATTCGCTTTTTTAAGCATTCGATGATATAATATAGACCCCTTCAGAATACCTATGGAAATGTGAATACCAAAGGACAGATGACATAACACTTGGTCGTATATACACATCGATACCAGTTCTACATGTTTGGGGCTACTACCTATGTGGTACTGTCGGGATACAATGTTTAATAAATGTGGATGACTATGCTATATTTGGCTTACAGCTTTACAGCATGGGTTGGACAACAGGTATCTGTCTGTACGATACCCTTGTGGAGGATAAGTGTCTCATCCGGAAAATGCATTGTAGGCCACTGTATGCATTTCCAGATGTGGACAGACATATCCCTAGTGTGTTTGCTTGTACCTAAGAGGGTTATATGCCAAACAGAAGTGGTCCCAGGAATAGGTGGCGGTAAATACCACTGGTTGCTGGTATAGTATAGTACCAGACGGATCCAAATGCTACTGAGTTACCTACATCTATGTGTCAGTTGTCAAGACATCATCTAATGATTGGTTATAGTCAGGCTGTTGAGGTTGTGTACACTACCAGAATGCAAACCAATGACAGATAGTAACAGTATCACCCACAGCATAGTGTCAAACCATGTACAAACATGTGTACCCAAGTTAAAACATATGTGTATTAAAATGCATACTGGCCACCAATAGAAACAATGAAGTCTTGACACTGTGTAATACAGGGCATGTCACCCTTCCCATGTGTCCACTATGCACGTACATGCAGACAGTGCACCTCCACCTGCAAATCTGTACTGCACACATCACACACATACTGTCCACTCACCAACACATGCTGCCAAAACTACACACATCAGCCAAGTGGCACATGGGTGGACAATACATTCTTGGAATTAACACTGTTGTAAACAATACTACATTGATAATCATAGCTTTAATGCATCATGCCTGCTCAGATATATCTACAGGGATATCATTACACTGTACTGTTGAGAACATGCTAACATTGCTACACTGTTATAAAGTCACCCTGTGCATCAGCACCATGTTAGCCTGTTCCTGCATCAATATTACAGATGACAGGAGGTGGCACAGTTTCATCATATGCACAGGGTGTGTTGTTTGTTTGCCAGAGCTCGACATTGACCCATCCAATTGACATATGTGTGTGTGTGTGTGTGTGTGTGTGTGTGTGTGTGTGTGTGTGTGTGTGTGTGTGTGTGTGTGTGTGTGTGTGTGTGAGAGAGAGAGACAACAGTACAGCATGGGTCAATGTTGATGTAATGTGTGTGTGTATGTGTTAGCCCTAGGTGCTTGGATTATGTGTGCGTGTCTACATGCACACAGTTCCACTATGTGGCTGCCATATACAGGAGGTTGTGGGACAGCCACAGACTGTACCTGCCAGGCTGTACAGATCACCGTCTCTGGCCACGGACACAGTATCTGTGCCTGGCAGGGGTGCAACGGACAGTATCGGGTACTAAGCCAGACTGGGTACTATCATCAGAGGCAGAGGGATGTCGACTGGACCCATGTCTCTGCTGGGACTGGCCAGAGCCACATGCACGTGATCTTCTATGACAGTCTATTGACAGCCCTGCTCCAACATTTCTGGGGCTGGTACTGCCACTATGGAAGTGGCTGTGACTTGTGTGTCATCCACGACGACTGCCAGCCGATGATGTTGCTGGCATACGTCGACGTCTCGGCTGTCCTGCACTGTCCTGGCACATGGACATTACATTGCGGAGGACATCTAATGTCTCCCCCCAACGTCTATCAATGACCTCGGTGTAGTGAAGCACTGCACCCGCAAGGTCATGGATACTGTCATTGATAGCGGTGTTATGGGCCCTCTGCACCCTCAGTCTCTGTCTGGTGTACTGTTCCATATGTGCCTGTGCCTGCATTCCAGCCCAGAACATACCTGAGGTTGTAAGACCTGTGGGGGCATGTCTGCCAGGGGCATTATGACCAGCAGTGCTCCCACAAGAAACCCTGGACATCCGCCTATGTGGTACCATTCCAGGAATCTGGGTATGGCTGCTGTGAGGGGTTGCATGTGCCATAGATACCACACTATCTTGTCAATACCTACTGTATGCTGTCCCTCAGCTAAGGCCATTGGTGATGAGGGATTTATTGGCAGTATGAATGGGTGCATAGATGGTGTGGAAAGCTGTGTACTGTCGATTGGCGGAACAATGACAGACCCTGTCAAACCTGCCTGTGCCACAACACATGTTTCATCATCTGCACTATTTGTGGCAGTGTCTTCAAGTTTCCTGCTGGACTCAACCAACACAACCTCACCACCTGGTAGAGGGAGACAGGAAACACACTTTACAATCTGTACATGATGTTAGTACACATGCACACATGAACACATGAACACATGCACACATGCACACATGAGCACATGCACACATGAACACAAATACACTACTCACTAAAGTAGACACACACACACACACACACACACACACACACACACCAACAGCAATCCAGAACGTACCCATTAGTGGTTGATTGTGGAGTACAGTATCACAAGCCAAAGAGCCCTATCACACGTGTCAGCATGCAAGATGTGTGTTGCTCAACAGCATGCAGTGCGAGTGTAGAGAGTCCTTGTTAATAACAGTATACACGTGTTTGATGCATGTGTGTTGTTCAATGATTGGCCTCACCCTGGAACACAATGTGTACATGGACACAACATTGTTGTGCAAGTATTAAATGCTTTTCAATGTCCTGTGCACCATCACTCACAGGTACACATGCCATGGCTGGATGCACACAACTGTCAGGTTTATAGCAATGAATGCTATGTGTTGTACTGTAGTTACTGTAACTGGATGTAGTGTAGTACCATGAGCCGTCATCAGGCAGCATCATGTGGTCACTCAAGGCCACTAGTGTGTGCCACACTGGCAACTATCTTGCTGTACCTGAACTGCAGCACTGTGGTTACATTAACCATTTCACAGGCAGTTGTTACATGGGTATGTAAGGTGTTCAATAGGGAGGATTGCCTCACATGAATGTCTTGTTTGTTGAAGAGTTTTGCAACGCACCATGATAGGCCTCTACCCCTCAGGTATAGTATGTATGCTGTGTGGATGACATTTGGGATACTGGAGTCTGACCTTACAGCTGGTGTCTACATACACCATGTGTATCATGGTGTATCATAG